>NC_057805.1:132228817-132278298 GCF_018294505.1 Triticum aestivum | reverse complement strand
CCCGCGCCGTCCGCCTCCGCCGTCCGCCGCACCCCCGAGTCGCGCGTCCGCTCCGCCGCCGCCCGGCGACCCTCGTCGCCGCTCCTCCTCGCCCGACCGTCGGCGCCTTCCTCCTCCCTCTCCGGTGCCTCGCCGCCCTTCCTCGGCTCCAACTCCGGCAAGCTCGCGCCGCCGCCTCGGCTCCCGATCCAGATCTAGACGAGGTTGACTTTTCCCCCGAAATCCTCCAAGTCCCGAATAGTTTTCACATTATGTGCTCATGTTCATCGCATCATATCTCATTGCATACTGCTCCATTTTGTGCGCATTGTTGAGGATATAGACCTTAGAGTCACCCGCCAGGAGGGGCCGGGTTACTCATATGGTCACTGCCAGAAGCCTGGCGCCAAGCTTAAAGACGGTGGGCCAAAGATGGGCTTAAGACCCGGATATGGCTTAAGGCCCGTCGTTGCAATCATTATTATGGTAGAACTTGTAGTGTAAGGCAAGAATAGTTGAGAGTCCGAGCCGGACACTCTTATGAGCCGGCCGGGACTCTGAGAGCTGCTGGGCGTCAGCCTCCCTATATAAAGGGACGACCTGGCAGCGGTTTAGGGACAAGAACAATCTGATCGAGAGCCGGGCATAGCAGTTTAGCTCCCTGGTGATCGTAACCCTAATCAATATCACCTCAAACTGGACATAGGCTTTTACCTTCACCGTAAGGGGCCGAACCAGTATAAACCCCCGTGTTCCTTGTCCCGCATTAACCCCTTCAAGCTTCCTAGTTGCGATGGCTCCACGACTAAGTTCTAGCTCGAGGACATCTGCCGTGACAATTCCACGACAGTTGGCGCCCACCGTGGGGCCAGCGCACGGTGGATTTGAGTTCTTGAAGGGCAGCTTCGAAGGGCTCAAGGGATACACTGTGGGCCGGATGACCAAGAGTCATCGCGGCAAGCTCTACATCGACGATGCAAACTGGGGCCCCGACGCCGGCTCAATTGAGTACGGGTACCGGGTTCCCTTCGGCGGAATTCATGTTTTCATTGGCAAGATTGATGAGCCGGGCCCTGAGCCGGATCTCTGCGCCGATCTCATTGAGACGGCTCAGCGTGCACGACCCACCCGGGCCCGGCCTGCCTTAAGGCGCGCGTTTGTGGGATGTATCCACGGAGGGCCCTCTGATCAATCTGGGGCTGGTGATGAGGCGGCCGCTGGCTCTGACGGCGAGTCGGCCACCGATGAGTCAAACTCGTTGTATCAGCTTCAAGATGGCAGGCTCATGGGTTGTTCCGATGGTGACAGTATTCCGGACCCGTTTGAGCTGCCAAGTCAGGTTGGAGTCTTTATGGCTGGCGCGTAGCCTGTTCAGAACCCCGCTGCTGGAGCGGGAAACCCGGTGCCTTCTCCGGCTCAGGTACTGATGGATCTCACGGACAAGATGACGGCCCTGTTAACCGCCACGGTTGACCCGGCGGATCAAGCTCAGCATGATGCGGAGGTGGCACAGTTAAAATTGGATCTAGTGAAAGCTAAGGAGGAGCTTGCAGCAGAAGGGATCAGGATGGCTGCAGAGAGGGCGGCTCTCGATGCCCAAACTCAGCTGATCCAGGCGCAGTCCTTCCAACTCACGATGGATCAGAACGCGTCCAATGAGGTCATGAGAAGGAGGCATCAAAAGACCCAATCTCGACTCACTCCGGTTTACGATCCACGCAACCTCTTCAACACGCCAGGTGCAGGGTCTAGTAACCCGCCAGGGGTCATAGTGCCCGGGTCTGGAGCCCCTATTCAGCCACGAGTAATGGGGCCTCCCCAGGTGCCCCCTGCCCCACCTCAAGACGTGCCAATACCCCCGGGTCATTATAATAACCCGCTGGAGAACATGGTCGCTGCGGCAGCACGGCTGGCGGCTCTCCCAGTTGACGGCGACTCTCCGACGGCTATTGAAACCCGCCGGGTTAGGGAACTCCTTCAGACAGCTCTGGCGCAGCAAGAGGCGTACTCCTACAGCCGGGACAGGATCCACTCGACCCCTCGTCCAGGCCAGAGCCCGAGTCACAGCCGGCACATGGTCTCCGCAACCGGCTCAAGTAACGTCCGACGCCATGACCCGCCCCCTGGCCACGGCCCGGCTCATAATGGAGCCTTTCACGCAGCAGACCAGGACAGAGCGCGGCAAGAGGCGGAGCAAGTGCCTCAATTGACGGCTTACCAGACCCCCCGGCTTATCCGACGACTTCCGTCAACGTGGGCATCCCTACCAGGACCGGGGGTGTCCCTTGTTTAGTGCCAGCTATCCGTAATGAACGTCTACCTAAGGACTTCAAGGGCCCTAGGAAGGTGCCTAATTACACAGCTGACTTACAACCCGCAGCCTGGATCGAGAGTTACGAGATGGCCATGGAACTACTGGAGGTCAGTGAGGCGGCAATGGCCAAGTACTTCACCATGATGTTGGATGGGACTGCCCGCACTTGGTTGAAAGGGCTACCACCGAACTCCATCGGGTCTTGGGCTGAGCTGAAAGCCCGGTTCATCCAAAACTTCAAGGATACCTGCAGGCAGTCGATGTCAATTGTGGATTTGACTAACTGTAAGCAGCAGGAGGGTGAATCCACGACGCATTGGGTTCGCCGGGTCAAGGAGATCATACATTCGTCAGATAAGATGGATGCCGGCTCTGCAGTCTTAATGCTGGAACAGAATTGTCATTTCGTGCCCCTGAAGATGAAACTCGGGCGGCTTAAGCGCGACTGCAGTGATATGGGTACACTAATGGCGGCTCTTGTTAAGTACGCCGATTCTGACGGTACCAAGGATCCCCCTTCAGATGATGAAAGGGCAGGGAAGGGAAACAAGAACGGCAACAGCAAGGGTCTTCAGCATAACCCGGGGAACCAAGGAGGAGGCAAGTGCAAGGCCGACGGCAGCCTAGAGTTTGTGGCCAACGCCAGCTCACAAGGGAATAACCAGCGACGTAAGGGGAGGCTCCCTCCCCGAGGCGGGAGGTCAGGTTCGACGCTGGAGCAGCTGTTGAATGAGCCTTGTCCAAGGCATGGCTCTAGAGAGAAGCCAGCAACTCATCTGTGGAAGGATTGTGCAATCATGAAGGCCTTTAAGAATTACAATGGCCCGGGCGGTGGCTCAGGCGCCGGCGGCTTTCATGTCCCGGGCGGCGGCTCAAATTCCGGTCCTCAGAACGGTCAAGGGGGCTTTAATCAACAGTCTGGCCAGGGTCATCAACAGCAGCAGGGGGTTATCAGACCAATCCAAAGCAGCTTAGCGGTGGACAGTATCATGTGTTTACCACTAGTTTGTGCAAGCGATATCAGAAGCTTCACAAGAGGGCTGTGAATGCTGTTGAGCCGGCGGTTCCACGCTACTTGCGGTGGTCTGAGCAGCCTATAGTGTGGAGCAGGGACGATCACCCTCCACGGGTGGATAATCCGGGTCACTTGGCCCTGGTGGTGGCTCCTCAGGTGGGAGGATATAAGTTCACTAAGGTGCTCATGGATGGAGGCAGCAGCATCAACATCCTCTATTATGAGACATTCCGTCGTATGGGGTTGATTGATAAGAACCTCAGCCAGTCCAACACTATTTTCCACGGGGTGGTACCTGGTAAGTCGGCTTATCCAGTCGGTAAGATTGAGTTGGAAGTGGCCTTTGGAGATGAGAA
Source organism: Triticum aestivum (assembly GCF_018294505.1). Classification (NCBI taxonomy): domain Eukaryota; kingdom Viridiplantae; phylum Streptophyta; class Magnoliopsida; order Poales; family Poaceae; genus Triticum; species Triticum aestivum. The sequence goes on along the minus strand of NC_057805.1, from coordinate 132,274,634 downwards.
CAACTACAGGGTGGAGAAATTGACCTTTGAGGTGGTCAAGATAAGAAGTCCATACCATGCTATATTTGGACGGTCGGCTTACGCCAAGTTCATGGCACGGCCGTGTTATGTATAGTTACAGCTCAAGATGCCGGGTCATAATGGGACCATTACGGTTCACGGCAGCCGGAAAGTGGCTCTGGAGTGTGAGGAAGGCGATGCAGCTTATGCAGAATCTGTTTGTGCAACAGAGGAGTTGAGGTTTTACAAAGACAACGTTGACCCAATAGATATGACCTCTTTGAAGAAGCCGACTACGGAGAATGAGCCGGCAATGAAATTTAAGTCAGCTGATGAGACTAAACTTGTTGATTTCGTTCCAGGAGACTCATCTCAGCAATTTAGCATCAGTGCCAATCTGGATCCAAAATAGGAAGGCGCGCTCATCGATGTCATCCGTGAGAATAGGGACATCTTCGCAAGGAAACCTTCTGACATGCCAGGTGTGCCTAGAGAACTCGCTGAGCACACTCTCAATGTTGATCCGAAATTTAAGCCGGTCAGGCAGTTCCTTCGGCGGTTTAATGAAGAGAGGCGGAAAGCTATTGGTGAAGAAGTGGCCCGGCTCTTGGCGGCCGGGTTTATTGTTGAAGTCTTTCACCCAGAGTGGTTAGCTAACCCGGTGCTTGTACTCAAGTAGAACGGCACTTGGCGGATGTGTGTGTATTATACGGACTTAAACAAGGCGTGTCCGGCTGATCCTTTTGCCCTCCCCCGTATTGATCAAATCATTGATGCTACGGCAGGTTGTGCGCGCTTAAGTTTCTTGGATGCTTATTCCGGATATCATCAGATTAAGATGGCAGTTAAGGACCAGGAGAAGACGGCGTTCATCACTCCCTTTGGAGCCTTCTGCTATGTGTCTATGCCCTTTGGACTTAAGTGTGCACAGGCGACTTACCAGCGTTGTGTACAGAACTATCTTCATAAACAGATTGGGCGCAATGTTCACGCTTATGTGGACGATATTGTGGTTAAGTCCATAAAAGAGGAAACCCTGATAGATGATTTAAGGGAAACCTTTGATAATCTCCGGGTCTACAAAATGATGCTTAAGCCGGCCAAGTGTGTCTTTGGTGTCCCTGCAGGCAAGCTCTTGGGTTTTTTGGTTTCTGACAGAGGCATTGAGGCTAACCCGGAGAAGATCAAGGCCATCACCTCCCTGGCTAAGCCGGCGTGTATAAATGACATTCAGTGTTTGGCGGGTCGCATCGCTGCTTTAAGCCGGTTTATAAGCCATTTGGGTGAGAAGGCCATGCCATTATATCAGTTGATGAAGAAAACTGATAACTTTGTCTGGAATGATGCGGCTAATACTGCCTTTGAGGATTTGAAAAAGCAGCTGGCAGAGCCCCCAGTCCTTGCTGCTCCGGTTGATAAGGAGCCCTTATTACTGTACGTGGCGGCGAACACACGAGCCGTCAGCGTGGCTATGGTGGTGGAGCGCAAGGAGGAGGGCAAGGAGCATCCGGTTCAGCGGCCGGTTTATTATGTCAGCGAAGTGCTCATTGAGTCCAAGCAGCGATATCCGCATTGGCAGAAGCTTGTTTATGGTGTGCTCATGGCAAGCCGGAAACTCAAGCATTATTTTCAGGGTCATCCCATCACTGTGGTCAGTTCTGCCCCTCTTGGTGATATCATTCAAAACAGGGAGGCCACAGGGAGAGTAGCTAAGTGGGCTATAGAGCTCGGACCTCATGGTCTCAAGTACGTGCCACGCACTGCTGTTAAATCTCAGGCCTTGGTGGATTTCATCAATGACTGGACAGAGTCACAAGTGCCCGAGCAGAAGCCGGATAACACATATTGGACTATCCACTTCGATGGGTCCAGGCAGTTGGAGGGCTCGGGGGCTGGAGTCGTGTTGGCTTCCCCTAAAGGTGACAAGTTCCATTATGTGCTACAGTTGCTGTTTGCTTGCACTAACAACGCGGCTGAGTACGAGGCCTTGCTCCATGGTCTTCGGATGGCTAAGGAGATGAGCTTAAGCCGGGTAAGGTGCTTCGGTGACTCAGACTTGGTGGCTCAACAAGTATCAGGAAAGTGGGATTCCAAGGACCCTCTCATGGCGGCTTATCGCCGCGAGGTTGATGCCATTGCTGGGCACTTTCAGGGTTATCAAGTGGAACACATCGATCGCAGGAAGAACGAGGCGGCGGATGCTTTAAGCCGGCTGGGCTCTCAGCGAAAACCGGTGCCGCCCAACACTTTCCTGGACGTCCTGTATAGCCCTTCTGTTAAGTTGCCTACAGAGGAAGACTTGGCTGTCCCTGACCCGGAGGCCCGACTGGTGGCGGCTCTTCATATCATACCAGACTGGACAATGCCATATCTGGCTTACATGACCCGGGGCGAGTTGCCTGAGGACGAAACTTTGGCCAGGCAAATAACCCGGCGGGCTAAGTCAATGATTGTTATCAATGGAGAGTTGCATCACCGCGGTGTTACGGGAGCGTTTCAGCATTGTGTTTCCCCTGAGGAAGGTCAAGAAATCTTGCGTGAGATCCATGAAGGGGATTGTGGCCATCATGCCGGCTCAAAGTCTCTTGTGGCTAAGGTTTTTCGTCATGGTTTTTATTGCTTAACGGCTCATGCTGATGCGGAGGACTTGGTCAGTAAGTGTGATGGTTGCCAGAGGTTCTCACGACGGGCTCACGTGCCGGCTCAGGAGCTGAGGATGATCCCAATCACTTGGCCCTTTGCGGTCTGGGGGCTTGATATGGTTGGGCCTTTTAAGAGGTCCAAAGATAAGAAGACCCACCTCTTGGTGGCAGTTGACAAATTCACAAAGTGGGTGGAAGCTGAGCCAGTTAGCAAGTGCGATGCAGCCACGGCGGTTCAATTTATGAAAAGGTGATTTTCCGCTTTGGTTTTCCGCACAGCATTATAACTGACAATGGCACCAATCTCTCCAAAGGCGCCATGGAAGAGTTTTGTCAACGAGAGCATATCCGACTTGATGTTTCCTCAGTGGCTCATCCTCAATCCAATGGTCAAGCTGAGAGAGCTAATCAGGAGATTCTGAAGGGCATCAAGCCCCGGCTTTTGGTCCCTTTGCAACGGACGCCGGGTTGTTGGGTGGAGGAGTTGCCCTCCGTGTTATGGAGCATCAACACTACTCCTAATAGGTCTACAGGTTTTACGCCTTTCTTCATGGTTTATGAAGCAGAAGCAGTCCTCCCCAGTGACATCCATCATGACTCACCTCGCGTGGCGGCTTATGTTGAGGCGGATAATGAACAGGCACGCCAAGATGCTCTGGACTTGTTGGACGAACAGCGTGATGTGGCAGCAGCCCGGTCAGCGATTTACCAACAAGACCTGCGCCGTTATCATAGCCGATGGGTTAAATCCCGGGTCTTCCAAGAAGGCGATCTCATGCTCCGGCTCATCCAGGATCAAACAGATGCACACAAGTTATCCCCGCCTTGGGAAGGGCCCTTTGTGGTCAGCAAGAACTTGCACAATGGGTCATATTACCTCATTGACATTCGGGAGCACAAAGATTCACGTAAGTCGGAGGAAGAGACCCGTCGGCCATGGAACATAGCTCAGCTTCGGCCTTACTACACTTGAGCCACCGGCTCTCGTGGTGTACATATTTCTTTCAGCCATGTATATATTATGATAAGCAATAAAGCAGGACCTCTGTCCTTTTTTCTCCTCCAAATATGCACGTGTTGATTTCATTGCAAGATTACATGATGACTTAAAGGAGGATCCGGCTTATGATCGTATTCGAATCTAGCCGTAAGCAATAAGGTCACTTGGGGGCTTCCTGTTCAAACATGGGTCGTATTCGAACCAAAGAGAACATAGCTGTCGATACCCATTTGATTGGCAAAGTGCCGAGCTCATTGGGAGGTTACCTTTGGTCATATTTGAATCATAATTTAACCCCTTTGAGGACCGACGTGGATCGTATTCGAATCAGCGTCGTTAAACAATTCTTAAAAATCACTTGGGGGCTTCCTGTTCAAACATGGGTCGTATTCGAACCAAAGAGAACATAGCTGTCGGTACCCTCTTGATTGGCATCGCCACACCCACTGGGGGCTATATGATCGTATCCGAATCTTAGCTTAACCCCTTTGGGCCGGGTCTCTGGTCGTATTCGAACCGGAAGCCCCTAAGTTCTTCTGCTTTATCACAAGTTTTCTCTAATTATGTCAAGGTGTGTACAGCCGGGTCTCACTTTGCCGGCTTAACTTTGGTTTACAGTATTGCTGAACGCAATGGGTGTTATAAGACAGGTAAACCGGAGTTGCGGTACCAACTTTCTCCTCCGAGTTATCTAAACCGGAAGTATGCTTGCCGGCCGTTAAGTATGTTCTTACGGCTGTATTCAAGATATAATTGAAGACAAGTCCTCTTTGATTCATATTCCGGGTTATCTAAAATTTATGATTCTCAGGGTGGTAAGCCGCCTCGAGACTTGTGATTTGCCCTTCTATGCAGGATAATTAAATGCACCTCTTTTGAGGTTAAGAAAAACAAAGGATTGATTATGACCCGGAGAAACATCAAAGAGATAACTTCAAAAGACTTCAGCATTCAATACGTGCACGATGGCACGGCAGAGATAAACTGTTGCACCTATTCTATTACAAGACTCGCTAAGTCCACAAGGGTGAGGCATTGTTTGGTAAACCGCCCGCTGAGTTACGACGCTGGCTGAGTTGAAGTCTCCGGCTCGTCCCTATCTTCTCCTCCGGCTGATCCCAAGACCTGGAAAGTTGATGACTTCCAGTCGATGCCGCTGAGAGCTTCGAATTGGGCTTCCTCGTCAATTAACCCGGCCGGGTCAATCTCCGGGGCGGAAGTGTGCTGACGAGCCGGCGGGATCAAGTTGAGGGCTTCATAGCGAGGGGTTGGGATCCTCTGATTCTCTGCATTGTAACCCGGCTGGTACTTGGTTAGATCTGTATCGTTGCCAATGAGAGTAGCCACCGGGCGTACAGCCTTCACGCAAGCTGCGAAGTCCTTCTGATCAAAGGCGGTGCCGTCTTCCTTCAGGCTTGGGTAGCCGAGGGCGATGTCCGCCGAGTCTAGCTCTGGCAAGAACGCCTTGGCCCGGCTCAGCGCGGCGATTGCTCCGGCTCTTGCAGAGGCCCGTCGCAGCTCTTGGATCCGTTGAGGAAGAACGGCGAGCCGGCGAAGGACTTCCGCCAGGTGAGTCGGCACCTCGTTGGAGAGGGCCACCACAGCCAAGGCACGTTGTGACCCGGTGTAGAGTTGCTCCACCAGGGTGTATACGGCCTTCAGCTTGGTCACCACACTCTGATTGAGGTTGGCACTTCTGGGACCTGTTTAACAAAGACAGATAAGTCGCCGACAAGGATGAAATTATGAGATATACACATTCTAAAACTTGATGAAAGCCGGCGAGACGACTTACCGAAGATTGCGGCCACCATTTGGGACACTTGGCGCTTTAGGCCGGAGAGCTCAGCGGTCTTCTCGGAGAGAGTCTTCTCCGCCTGTTCAGCCCGGGTCACCAATGCGGCCTTTTCTTCGGCCCATGCCTTCCGCTCAGCGTCGAAATCCATCTTCAGCTTCTCTTGCGCGGCGATGCTGGACACGAACTTGGCGTTTGCCTTCCGGGTCTCCATTTCTTGCATCTTCAGCCGGCTCGTGAGATCAGCAAGGTCAATCTCCAGCTTCTTGCCAGCGGCCTGTATAAGTTTCCGGGTTATGGCATGAACAATTACTCTACAAATTTAAAGTCCCAAGCGTTTTCCAAGCAAAGACACTTGGCACTTGGGGGCTAATGCATATTGAACGTTTTCTATCTACATATTACCGGTTCAAATGGAGTAATCCGGAACCTAAGTCTACAACGTACTCAGTCATAAGTCGTCGACTTGGGGGCTAGCATGGTACAGGTAACTAAGCAGTAAATAAGAGGACAAAAGAGTAAATAAGAGGACAAAAGGATGTTACCTCAGACTTCTGCTGGATCTGGGTCACCATGGCAACCTCGGCGTCCCGGCTCTTGTGCACTTGGCTGATGTAGCCAGAGACGAGCTCTCCAATGCTCAGGTTGGTGTAGTCAGAGAGGTCCAGGTTCACCCGGTGGGGCTGCAGCAACTCCCCCTTAGCGGAGCACTTGGCCCGCACGGTAGGTCTCCCCGGTTCAACGAACTCCGTCCGGGTGATTACCATGTCCGGGTCATTTGTTGGTTGGGCCGAGCCGGAGGCCTCCGGGTCGGCAGAAGCTTCTACAGGCGCCGTGTCCATTGGAGTGGTGGCTTCGGGGGTGGAGGCAGCTGGCGGGTCTTGGACCGTCACCTCCGGCTCAGGCAAATCCGGCACTCCGGCCGACTTGGTTTTCTTCACCCTCTTGGTGAGCTTTGCCTGGGCACTGAAAGAACAACAAAGGTTAGTACAAAAAATATGAGTAAAGATCAGAACAACATGAGATGATTATCGTTACCCGGGCGCGGTCTTGAAAGCTGACAGATTCGACTGCATAGAGTCGCCGGAAGAAGGGGAAGTCTCCTGATAATTTGAGTGAGAAGAATTAAGTGGTTGGCGTATAACACCTGCAAAAGGATGAAAAGGGTATAATTTTGCGATCACCTCGGTCCGGCGTTTCCTTGATGCATCAGGTAACCCGGAGTAGAGGTCAGTGTCCTTGCTGGTCCGGGTGTGCCGCCGGCTCTCATGAACCTGTCGCTTCAAAATAAATTGAGGATCTTGGTAAGCTAAAGGATGGGAAAAGCTTACTTTCCGGGTTACTCTTCGGGTTTTCAGCCTTGGCAAGGGCTCCGAGTCAGAGGAAAGTATTGTTACCTCTTCAACCACCAGGTTACTGGCTCCGGTGTCCTCCTGTTGATAAACAGCATTGATAAGGTGGACAGAAATAAACGACAAGTATAACAAGAGCTTACAGGTTTAGGAATTACCTCAGACTCGGAGCTGTCACTTAGCTGCAACAGCTCCGAAGCAGTGGGCCTACTTCCCTTCTTACGGGGAGCAGCTTTCTTCACTTTTCTGGCCTTCTTGGCCGCCTCATGGTCATATTTGACTCGCCAGAACTTGTCGTCAGCCTGAAAAATACAATGATGATTTCTTCAAACGATTCAGATGAAGGTTATATACAGAAGAAGATAGGATGATCAGATTGGCGGCTTACCACTGGGGCTGGGTTGGTCTTGCAGAAGGGGGCTAACCCGGTCCTTCCACAGTCTGCCAGGCTCTCGTTCAAGAGAGCCTTGGTCATCTCCTCTGCAATGTCTTCAGGAAGATCATTGCGGCTGTGTATCTGAGGGTCGTCTTTTCGGCCCGTGTACTCACACATTAAGCCGGGGCGGCGGCTCAATGGGATCACCCGCCATGAGATCCAGACCCGGACCAAATCGATTCCATTTAGACCATTGCCCAGGAGAGCCTTGATCTTGTTGATGGTGGGAAGCAGAGGCTGGCGCTCCGTCGGAGTCAGTTTGTCTGACAATGGGTGTGTTGACTCCAGACGTGATGGGCGAAAGCCGGGCAGCGGACTTTCATCAGCCGGTGACGTATCTTGGCAATAGAACCAAGTCATGTTCCAGTCCTTTGGGTGGCTCGGCGGCTTGGCATAAGGGAAAAGACAGTCTCTTCTCCACTGAATGGAGATGCCACCTAGCTCTAGACTTGGTCCATTGGCGCACTCATTCTGACGGTTTAAGTAAAAAAGCTCTCTGAAGAGCAGCAGACTAGGTTCTTCTCCAAGATAAACCTCGCAGAAGACTTGGAAATTGCAGATGTTGGACACTGAGTTGGGTCCTATATCTTGAGGCCGCAAGTCGAAGAAGTTCAGAACGTCTCTGAAAAACTTTGAACCGGGCGGTGCGAAGCCCCGGCTCATATGATCCGCAAAAATCACTACCTCCCCGTCCTTTGGCTGTGGTCTCTCTTCTGACGGGTCAGGGGCACGGTAGGACATGACATACTTCTTGGGCAGATATCCGGCCTTAACAAAATCTGCTAGGGTCTCATTGGTGACATTGGACCTCATCCAGTTGCAAGTAATGGGAGCTTTGGGAGGCATGGTGAAAGTCGGCGGTCTATGATAAAAGGAAAAACGTCCAGGTTAATTATGAGCCGGAGGAAATCTACAGTTCAATGTCAAGGTGGCGGCTTATGAAGGGGACTAATGGTATACACTTAAGTGCATCGGGCTATTTAAGCCGCCGAGGGATTGAGAGTAATTTGATTGTCTACACGCCTTATTACAGCTAAGCCGGAAATTTTTATGGCGCATGGCTTTCTTTAAGCCGGACGGTTCTACGGCGCGTGGTTTCTTTAAACCGGAACTATAAACCGCCGGGATTCAATGATTGCAGTTTTTTACGAAGTGTGGTAAAACAGGTTTCACACATTGCGGTAACTTTTTTGGATCAAAATGGTCGGGCAAAAGAAAATTTTTTAGACCTAGAAACAGAAGCGAGTGAGTTCTTGGGCTCGAACAGAGTTCCTATGCAGTAAAAAGAGAGCTGCTTGCGTGTAAAATGGGTGCTAAACAGTCACCGCAATAGTTCTATGCAGATCTAAGATCAAAAGGAGCAGTAAGAAAGAAAACTACCGGAGTTTGTGGCAATGGTGATGAACTACGAAGAACGGACGAACTACTCGAGCCCTAGTATGGATCTGCCCTAGGGAGTAGCGGAGACTCACCGGAGCTGGAGAAGAGCGGCGGTTGCCGCCGTTTGTCTGGTCCAAGTCAGGGTGATGCAGCGGCCAAGGTTGACGAAGACCGGGGGCGCGACGGCGGTGGCAGTAGCAGAGCTCGAGCAGAGGAGCAATGGCACGAGGAAGAAGATGGAGAGAGAAGTGGCTGAGAGCCCGTCGGGCCGGCCTATTTATAAGGCAAGTTCATAAGTGGGCGCGAGATTCAAGGAGACCACGGCGTGGTTATCCCCCCACGAAACGCCTCGATTTTCGGGATGACAGTAAAGAAAAAGATCCGTTGCGGATCTGGCGGAGTAAAAAACGGACTTAATGGAAGATGACGTCACGGCGGATTATCCGGAGTCCAGAGGATGACGTCACGCCGGGTTATGGCCTTTACACGCCGATGGTTTTCTGTCGAAGGAATGGAAGATTGATATGAGCCGGCTCAAATCAATCTGGGGCCTAATGTTGAGGATATAGACCTTAGAGTCACCCGCCAGGAGGGGCCGGGTAACTCATATGGTCACTGCCAGAAGCCCGGCGCCAAGCTTAAAGACGGTGGGCCAAAGATGGGCTTAAGACCCGGATATGGCTTAAGGCCTGTAGTTGCAATCATTATTATGGTAGAACTTGTAGTGTAAGGCAAGAATAGTTGAGAGTCCGAGCCGGACACTCTTATGAGCCGGCCGGGACTCTGAGAGCTGCTGGGCGTCAGCCTCCCTATATAAAGGGACGACCCGGCAGCGGTTTAGGGACAAGAACAATCTGATCGAGAGCCGGGCATAGCAGTTTAGCTCCCTGGTGATCGTAACCCTAATCAATATCACCTCAAGCTGGACATAGGCTTTTACCTTCACCGTAAGGGGCCGAACCAGTATAAACCCTCGTGTTCCTTGTCCCGCATTAACCCCTTCAAGCTTCCTAGTTGCGATGGCTCCACGACTAAGTCCTAGCTCGAGGACATCTGTCGTGACAATTCCACGACACGCATGATATATCGAAATGTTAGTATCGAGATGCTCTTCATTTTGTTCCATTGTGCCATGCTCGTTTGAGTCCATCTTGATGCCCAAATCTCTGGGGCAAGAACTACTCTTCATCGCATCTTATCAGCAATTGATGTGTGCATCTTATGAGCATGAGCTCTACAGGTGTTTTGATCTATGTCATGCCATCTTTACAGAGGTGTATGCCATGTATTTTTGTGATCTATGTGGTGACTAGCACAAGCATGCAAACTAGGCTTCGTGATGTTTCTGTTTTCAGGGACTTAGAATTTTGCCAAGTCTGTGACTGCTGTTATTTTGTTGCCATGTATCCATGTGTCTACAGAGAGATCCATATTTATTTTGAGTATGTTCACTAAGGATGTTTTGTAGATATAGTTGTGCTATATCCATCCATGCCCCTGTTTGCAATTATGGAGTGCACTAGCATGCCTTAATCTTGCTCTACTTTTGCTATAAAATATTCCTGGCAGATTGTTAACATGATATTCAATTTTGCCAAGGTTGTTGTAGTTGTTTTATACATGCTATGAACTTGTTCTTGCTATGGATAGCTTCATAAACATGCCAACTTTCTGTAGGTATGCATGTTTTGTCATGCATTGCTTTGTGATGAGTGAATCAAGCTCACAAAGATGCCTTCATATTTCTGTTAATGCCATGCTCTGTTTTCTGCTAAGTCTGAAACCTGTTAACGAAACTTGCTATGTTTACATGGGTGCCATCATATCTTCTGATCCTTTTTGGCTCATGGTCAGTAAGGGACTTTTGTTCTATGCACTTAGTAGGTTCATGCTATGCCTTGTTTTGCTATGTTAAGTTCCTGTAGCATGTAATTTTTTTGCTCTGAACATTGCTACCTGATGCTGTTTCAGCCATGTCCAGTAATTTCACCAAGTCTGTGAACCTGTTATCTTTTGCACTTTTGCCATGCTTGTTTGAACCTGTTATTTTGTGATCTAGCTGTAGCTCAGTGTTCATCTTTTGTCAAGTTTCTCCATTAGATTACTTCCATATGCTTTGTTGCTATGTTGGGGTGCTGTAGCATAGTTACTTGATGTATTCTAAGTGCTATCATGTTGTTAATCGCAGAATCGTGTCATTCTTGTTTTGCTTGCCATTTGCAAACCGTGCATCCGTTTCCGGTGATCTTTATATCGTTTTTGACCGAAATCATCTCATCTTTCCAGTGGCATACTTGGTTTGCCAAGTTACTGCCTTGTTCATTCTTTTTCTTCCGGAGCACGCATATGCATCGCATATCACATCCCGCATATCATGCATGTATTGCATCATGTTGCTTGTGCATTTCCCGTGATTGATTGTGGTTCCATTGCTTCTGTTCTTGCTGTGGGTAGAGCCGGGAGACGAGTTCATGAACGATGAGCCTGTTGAGTACGCTTACGAGGATCAAGCTTTCGACAACTCTGAGAACCTTGCAGGCAAGATGACCATACCCTCGAAATCACTTCTATCTTTGCTTTGCTAGTTGTTCGTTCTATTGCTATTCTGCGCTACCTACCACTTGTTATATCATGCCTCCCATATTGCCATGTCAAGCCTCTAACCATCTTTTCCTAGCAAACCGTTGTTTGGCTAAGTTACCGCTTTTGCTCAGCCCTTCTTATAGCGTTGCTAGTTGCAGGTGAAGTTGAAATTGGTTCCATGTTGGAACATGGATATTTTGGAATATCACAATATCTCTTATTTAATTAATGCATCTATATATTTGGTAAAGGGTGGAAGGCTCGGCCTTATGCCTGGTGTTTTGTTCCACTCTTGCCGCCCTAGTTTCCGTCATACCGGTATTATGTTCCTTGAGTTTGCGTTCCTTACGCGGTTGGGTGATTTATGGGACCCCCTTGACAGTTCGCCTTGAATAAAACTCCTCCAACAAGGCCCAACCTTGGTTTTTCCATTTGCCACCTAAGCCTTTTTCCCATGGGTTTTCGCGAGCCCGAGGGTCATCTTTATTTAAACCCCCGGGCCAGTGTTCCTCTGAGTGCTGGTCCAAACTAGAGCCCTTTGCAGCGCCACCTCGGGGAAACTTGAGGCCTGGTTTTAGTTGTACGGACTGCTCATCCGGTGTGCCCTGAGAACGAGAGATGTGCAGCTCCTATCGGGATTTGTCGGCACATTCGGGCGGCTTTGCTGGTCTTGTTTTACCATTGTCGAAATGTCTTGTAAACCGGGATTCCGAGACTGATCGGGTCTTCCCGGGAGAAGGTTTATCCTTCGTTGACCGTGAGAGCTTATAATGGGCTAAGTTGGGACACCCCTGCAGGGTATTATCTTTCGAAAGCTGTGCCCACGGTTATGAGGCAGATGGGAATTTGTTAATGTCCGGTTGTAGAGAACTTGTCACTTGACTTGATTAAAATACATCAACCGTGTGTGTAGCCGTGATGGTCTCTTCTCGGCGGAGCACGGGAAGTGAACACGGTTTGAGTTATGCATGAACGTAAGTAGTTTCAGGATCACTTCTTGATCATTTCTAGCTTCGCGACCGTTGCGTTGCTTCTCTTCTCGCTCTCATTTGCGTATGTTAGCCACCATATATGCTTAGTGTTTGCTGCAGCTCCACCTCATTACACCATCCTTTCCTACAAGCTTAAATAGTCTTGATCTCGCGGGTGTGAGATTGCTGAGTCCTCGTGACTCACAGATTCTACCAAAACAGTTGCAGGTGCTGACGATACCAGTGCAGATGACGCAACCGAGCTCAAGTGGGAGTTCGACGAGGAACGTGGTCGTTACTATGTTTCGTTTCCTGATGATCAGTAGTGGAGCCCGGTTGGGACGATCGGGGATCTAGCATTTGGGGTTATCTTATTTTCATTTGGATTTGACCGTAGTCGGTCTATGTGTGGATTTTGAATGATGTATGAATTAATTTATCTATTGTGTGAAGTGGCGATTGTAAGCCAACTCTCGGTATCCCATTCTTGTTCATTACATGGGATTGTGTGAAGATAACCCTTCTTGCGACAATACCACAATGCGGTTATGCCTCTAAGTCGTGCCTCGGCACGTGGGAGATATAGCCGCATCATGGGCGTTACACCCACTCACTTTCTTGTAAATACAGGCTTCTCCAAAAGTCTGTATAAAACCATATGCTTTGATCACACTACCAAAACGATTATTCCAACTCCGAGCTGCTTGCACCAGTCCATAAATGGATTGCTGGAGCTTGCACACTTTGTTAGCATCCTTTGGATCGATAAAACCTTCTGGTTGCATCATATACAACTCTTCTTCCAGAAATCCATTCAGGAATGCAGTTTTTACATCCATTTGCCAAATTTCATAATCATAAAATGCAGCAATTGCTAACATGATTCAGACGGACTTAAGCATCGCTACAGGTGAGAAGGTCTCATTGTAGTCAACTCCTTGAACTTGTCAAAAACCTTTTGTAACAAGTCGAGCTTTGTAGACAGTAACATTACCGTCAGCGTCAGTCTTCTTCTTGAAAATCCATTTATTCTCTATTGCTTGCCGATCATCGGGCAAGTCAACCAAAGTCCACGCTTTGTTCTCATACATGGATCCCATCTCAGATTTCATGGCCTCAAGCCATTTCGCGGAATCTGGGCTCATCATCGCTTCCTCATAGTTCGTAGGTTCGTCATGGTCAAGTAACATGACCTCCAGAACAGGATTACCGTACCACTCTGGCGCGGATCTTACTCTGGTTGACCTACGAGGTTCGGTAGTAACTTGATCTGAAGTTATATGATCATCATCTTTAGCTTCCTCACTAATTGGTGTAGGAGTCACAGGAACTGATTTCCGTGATGAACTACTTTCCAATAAGGGAGCAGGTATAGTTACCTCATCAAGTTCTACTTTCCTCCCACTCACTTCTTTCGAGAGAAACTCCTTCTCTAGAAAGGATCCATTCTTAGCAACGAATATCTTGCCTTCGGATCTGTGATAGAAGGTGTACCCAACAGTCTCTTTTGGGTATCCTATGAAGACACATTTCTCCGATTTGGGTTTGAGCTTATCAGGTTGAAGCTTTTTCACATAAGCATCGCAGCCCCAAACTTTAAGAAACGACAACTTGGGTTTCTTGCGAAACCACAGTTCATAAGGTGTCGTCTCAACGGATTTAGATGGTGCCCTATTTAACGTGAATGCAATCGTCTTTAAAGCATAACCCCAAAACGATAGCGGTAAATCAGTAAGAGACATCCTAGATCGCACCATATCTAATAAAGTGCGGTTACGATGTTCGGACACACCATTACACTATGGTGTGCCGGGTGGCGTGAGTTGCGAAACTATTCCGCATTGTTTCAAATGAAGACCAAACTCGTAACTTGATAACCCACAAGTATAGGGGATCGCAACAGTTTTCGAGGGTAGAGTATTCAAGCCAAATTTATTGATTCGACACAAGGGGAGCCAAAGAATATTCTCAAGTATTAGCAGTTGAGTTATCAATTAAACCTCACCCGGATAACTTAATATCTGCAGCAAAGTATTTAGTAGCAAAGTAGTATGGAAGTAACGGTAACAGTGGCAAAAGTAACAGTAGCAGTTTTGTAGTGATTGTAACAGTGGCAACGGTAAAGTAACTAAGCAAAGAGCAATATGTGAAAAGCTCGTAGGCATTGGATCAGTGATGGATAATTATGTCGGATGCGATTATTCATGCAACACTTATAACATAGGGTGACACAGAACTAGCTCCAATTCATCAATGTAATGTAGGCATGTATTCCGAATATAGTCATACGTGCTTATGGAAAAGAACTTGCATGACATCTTTTGTCCTACCCTCCCGTGGCAGCGAGGTCCTATTGCAAACTAAGGGATATTAAGGCCTCCTTTTAATAGAGTACCGGACCAAAGCATTAACACTTAGTGAATACATGAACTCCTCAAACTACGGTCATCACCGGGAGTGGTCCCGATTATTGTCACTTCGGGGTTGCCGGATCATAACACATAGTAGGTGACTATAGACTTGCAAGATAGGATCAAGAACTCACATATATTCATGAAAACATAATAGGTTCAGATCTGAAATCATGGCACTCGGGCCCTAGAGACAAGCATTAAGCATAGCAAAGTCATAGCAACATCAATCTCAGAACATACTGGATACTAGGGATCAAACCCTAACAAAACTAACTCGATTACATGATAAATCTCATCCAACCCATCACCGTCCAACAAGCCTACGATGGAATTACTCACTGATGGCGGTGAGCATCATGAAATTGGTGATGGAGGAAGATTGATGATGACGACGGCGACGGGTTCCCCTCTCCGGAGCCCCGAACGGACTCCAGACCAGCCCTCCCGAGAGAGATTAGGGCTTAGCGGTGGCCCCATATTGTAAAACGCAATGAATCCTTCTCTCTGATTTTTTCTCCCCGAACGTGAATATATCGAGTTGGAGTTGAGGTCGGTGGAGCTCCAGGGGGCCCACGAGGCAGGTGGCGCGCCCCCACCCCCGTGGACAGGGTGTGGGCCCCCTGGCCTTGATTCTTTCGCCAGTATTTTTTATTATTTCCAAAAATATTCTCTGTGAAGTTTCAGGTCATTCCGAGAACTTTTATTTCTGCAAAAAAATAACACCATGGCAATTCTGCTGAAAACAGCGTCAGTCCGGGTTAGTTTCATTCAAATCATGCAAGTTAGAGTCCAAAACAATGGCAAAAGTGTTTGGAGAAGTAGATACGATTGAGACGTATCAACTCCCCCAAGGTTAAACCTTTGCTTGTCCTCAAGCAATTCAGTTGATAAACTGAAAGTGATAAAGAAAAACTTTTACAAACTCTGTTTGCTCTTGTTGTTGCAAATATGTAAAGCCAGCATTCAAGTTTTCAGCAAAGATTATTAGCTAACCATATTCACAATAACATTTAGGTTTCAAGTTTACTCATATCAATGGCATAATCAACCAGCGAGCAATAATAATCAATCTCGGATGACAACACTTTCTCAAAACAATCATAATATGATATAACAAGATGGTATCTCGCTAGCCCTTTCTGAGACCGCAAAACATAAATGCAAAGCACCTTTGAGGATCAAGGACTGACTAGACATTGTAATTCATGGTAAAAGAGATCCAGTCATACCCAATATAAACTAATAGTAATGGATGCAAATGACAGCGGTGCTCTCCAACTAGTGCTTTTTAATAAGAGGGTGACGACTCAACATAAAAGTAAATAGATAGGCCCTTCGCAGAGGGAAGCAGGGATTTGTAGAGGTGTCAGAGCTCGATTTTTGGAAATAGAGATGAATAATATTTTGAGCGGCATACTGTCATTGTCAACATAACAACCGAGAGATCTCGATATCTTCCATGCTACACACATTATCGGCGGTTCCCAAACAGAATGGTAAAGTTTATACTCCCCCTCCACCAACAAACATCAATCCATGGCTTGTCCGAAACAACGGGTGCCTCCAACTAACAAAAGTCCCGGGGGAGTTTTGTTTGCAATTATTTTGATTTGATTTGCTTAAAGCATGGGACTGGGCATCCCGGTGACCAGCCATTTTCTCGTGAATGAGGAGCGGAGTCCACTCCTCTTGAGGATAACCCGCCTAGCATGGAAGATACAGACAACCCTAGTTGATACATGAGCTATTCGAGCATACAAAACAGAATTTCATTTGAAGGTTTAGAGTTTGGCACATACAAATTTACTTGGAACGGCAGGTAGATATATACCGCATATTGGAAGGTATGGTGGACTCATATGGAATAACTTTGGGGTTTATGGAAGTGGATGCACAAGCAGTATTCCCACTTAGTACAAGTGAAGGCTAGAAAGAGACTGGGAAGCGACCAACTAGAGAGCGACAACAGTCATGAACATGCATTAAAATTAATAAACATTGAGTGCAAGCATGAGTAGGATATAATCCACCATGAACATAAATATCGTGGAGGCTATGTTGATTTTGTTTCAACTACATGCGTGAGCATGTGCCAAGTCAAGCCACTCGAATCGTTCAAAGGAGGATACCACCCTATCATACCACATCACAACCATCTTAATAGCATGTTCGCACGCAAGGTAAACCATTATAAACTCCTAGATGATTAAGCATGGCATAAGCAACTATAATCTCTATGTGTCATTGCAAACATGTTCATTCATAATAGGCTGAATCAGGAACAATGAACTAATCATATTTACAAAAGCAAGAGAGGTCGAGTTCATACCAGCTTCTCTCATCTCAATCAGTCCATCATATATCGTCGTTATTGCCCTTCACTTGCACGACCGAACGATGTGTATAATAATAATAGTGCACGTGCATTGGACTAAGCTGGAATCTGCGAGCATTTAATACAAGGGAGAAGACAAGGTAATATGGGCTCCTGGTTAAATCAACAATAATGCATATGAGAGGCACTTCAACATTTTAATTATAGTCTTCTCCTCTCGACCCCCAAAGAAAAGAAATAAAATAAAACTATTTACACGGGAAAGCTCCCAACAAGCAAAAGAAGAACGAGAAATCTTTCTGGGTTTTCTTTTAATTATCACTACTACAGGCATATAAAGTAAACTAGCTAGAAGCTACAACTATTTTTTTTTGTTTTTCTTAAGGTTTATCAAGCACACAAGAAGAAGGCATAAAAAGGAAAATAAACTAGCATGGATAATACAATGAAAAAGTATGAGCACCGACAACTAGAATGAGTGTGTGAACATGAATGTAATGTCGGTGAGAAATACGTACTCCCCCAAGCTTAGGCTTTTGGCCTAAGTTGGTTTATGCCCATGGATCAAAGTTATAGCTGGGGTCGTGCTGAGATGGATCCTCGGGGTGCCACTGGTTGGCAATCTCCTCCGAATCCCACTGGTAAACAGACTGACGGTGAGGATCAAATTGTGGCTCCGACTCTGGCTCTGGAGCTGGTGTGAGGTTCCGGTAGGCATGAATGGCTGCCGGCAGAACCAGATACTTGCCTGAAGATAAGTTAAACAAAGAAGGAGCAGGCAAAGTAATAGTTTCAAAGTAATCTTTATCAAATATCAGCCTATAGTTAAGCATCTTTTTCTTATTCTTAACAATAAAATCATGTGCTACCATACTCTTACAGTGTAGAAAAACAGGAGGCGGCAACTTTTGTTCTTTCTCATGATGCCTAATAGGTATGTTAAAGTGTGCAGCGAGGCGCGAGGCAAAGATACCTCCCAAGATGGGACCCTTTGTACGGTTCAGACTTAACCGCTTGGCAACAATAGCGCTTAGACTAAAAGTGTTATCACGAAACAAGGCATGGACCAAACTTACAATATCAGGGGCACTAAGGTTTCCACAGTTCCCGCGACCAATTAAACACCTACTAGCAAATATTGCAAAGTAACGCAGAACAAGAAAGTGTATGCTAGTAATTCTTGCATCGGAAACTTTCCTCGTTTCCCCTACAGCAATCATATCAATAAACCCTTCCACATGATTACGATGTGGTTCCTCTATGCTGCCCGTAAAAGGTATCTTACAGACCCGGCAGAAATCAAATAGTGACATCTCCTTAAACTCATCATATAGATAAAAATCCACCGAAGGTGGTGATCTCCTAGCATGAAAATGGAAATTTTGCACAAAAATATTAGTGAGTAGGAGATATTGTTCGCGCTGGTCACGGAGGAAGTCGGTGAGGCCTGCATTCTCAGCCAAATAATAAAAATCATCATGAATACCAGCTGCCCTCAAGAAATCATCACAAGGCCATTCACACGGCCGAACCTCCGCGGTGCGGGGGAGATTATATTTGGGCCTTTTATCCTCTTCACTTTGCTTATCCTTCGAGCTTCGGCTCGAAGAGCCCCTCAAAAATCTCTTCATCAATTTCTGAAAATTTCTGAAATTTTTAGTAACTTAAAATAAAAGTGAACCAAACTTAACAAAATTGATAGCAACTACTCCCACAAGTGCCTTGAGACTATATCATGCATTAGAACTACTTGGGACCAGATAAATTTGACATGCAAGCTCAAGAACAGGGTCACCTAAGCAGCAAAAATTTGCAATAAATAAAGCACTAGAACAAAAACTAATTGGACCATTGGAGGAGTCACATACCGAATAACAATCCCCCAAAGCAGTTTTGTGAGTGGAGCTTTGAACAAGGAGATCGAAAATGGCAGCAAGATGAGCTAGAACTCGTGCTTGAGCTGGTTGGTGATTTTTTTGGGAGGAAGAAGGAGTGTTTGGTGGCTGGAATAAGTGGAGGTGGGCCACCAGGGGCCCACGAGGTAGGGGGCGCCCAGGGGGTGTGGGCGCGCCCTGGACCCTCGTGGCTAGGTGCTTGCTCCCCCTGATGTGTTCTCAGTGCCAGATATTCTCAAATATTCTAGAAAAAATCATATTTCATTTTCAGGGCATTTGGAGAACTTTTATTTTCGGGGTATTTTTTATTGCATGGATAATTCAGAAAACTGACAGAAAATACTATTTTTGCTTTATTTAACCTAAATAACAGAAAGTAAAAGGAGGGTACAAAAGTTTGTGCTTTCTAACTTCATCCATCTCATGTTCATCAAAAGGAATCCACTAACAAGGTTGATCAAGTCTTGTTAACAAACTCATTCCGAATAACATGAAACCGGAGAATTTTTTAATAGCACTAGGTTACCTCAACGGGGATATGCACATCCCCAACAATAAGAATATCATATTTATTCTTGACAGTAGGAATAGGAAATTCAAAACCTCCAATAGTAATAGCTGAAAATTTTCCAATAGAATTGATACTGTGGACTTGAGGTTGTTTCCTCGGAAAGTGTACCGTATGCTCATTACCATTAACATGAAAAGTGACATTGTCTTTGTTGCAATAAATAACAGCCCCTATAGTATTCAAAAAGGGTCTACCGAGGATAATTGACATACTATCGTCCTCGGGAATATCAAGAATAACAAAGTCCGTTAAAATAGTAACGTTTGCAACCACAACAGGCACATCCTCACAAATACCGACAGGTATAGCAGTTGATTTATCGGCCATTTGCAAAGATATTTCAATAGGTGTCAAGTTATTCAAATCAAGTCTACGATATAAAGAGAGAGGCATAACACTAACACCGGCTCCAAGATCACATAAAGCAGTTCTAACATAGTTTCTTTTAATGGAGCATGGTATAGTTGGTACTCCTGGATCTCCAAGTTTCTTAGGCATTCCACCTTTAAAAGTATAATTAGCAAGCATGGTGGAAATTTCAGCTTCCAGTATCTTTCTTTTATTTGTAATAATATCTTTCATATACTTGGCATAAGGATTCATTTTAAGCATATCAATGAAACGCATACGCAAGAAGATGGGTCTAATCATTTCAGCAAAGCGCTCAAAATCCTCATCATCCTTTTTCTTGGATGGTTTAGGAGGAAAAGGCATGGGTTTCTGAACCCATGGTTCTCTTTCTTTACAGTGCTTCCTAGCAACAAAGTCTCTCTTATAATAACGTTGATTCTTTGATTGTGGGTTATCAAGATCAACAGCAGGTTCAATCTCTACATCATTGTCATTGCTAGGTTGAGCATCAACATGAACATCATCATTAATATTATCACTAGGCTCATGTTCATTACCATATTGTGTTTCAGCATCAGAAATAGAAATATCATTGGGATTCTCAGGTGTGTCTACAACAGGTTCACTAGCAGCATGCAAAGTCCTATCATTTTTCTTTTTCTTTCTCTTAGAAGGACTAGGTGCATCAACATTAGTTCTCTAAGAATCTTGCTCAATTCTCTTAGGGTGACCTTCAGGATACAAAGGTTCCTGAGTCATTTTACCCCCCTAGTCATAACTCTAATAGCATTATCCTTTTTCTTATTATTTAATTCATTGAGCAAATCATTCTGAGCTTTAAGCACTTGTTGTACTTGAGTGGTAACCATAGAAGCATGCTTACTAATAAGTTTAAGTTCACCTTTAACACTAGACATATAATCACTCAAGTATTCAATCATATAAGCATTGCGTTTCAATTGTCTACCAACATAAACATTAAAGTTTTCTTGTTTAACAATAAAATTATCAAACTCATCTAAGCATTGGCTAGCAGACTTATAACGAGGAATATCACCTTCATCAAATCTATAGAGAGAATTTACCTTTACTACCTGTGTCGGGTTATCAAGACCATGTATTTCTTCAACAGGTGGCAAATTAAGACCATGTATTTCTTCAATAGGAGGTAAATTATTAACATCTTCAGCTTTAATACCCTTTTCTTTCATAGATTTCTTTGCCTCTAGCATATCTTCAGGACTGAGAAATAGAATACCCCTTTACTTCGGAGTTGGCTTAGGAGTTGGTTCAGGAAGTGTCCAATTATTTTCATTAGTCCATATTATTCAATAGCAATTCAGCTTGATCAACTGTTCTTTCCCTGAAAACACAACCAGCACAACTATCCAGGTGGTCTCTAGAAGCATCGTTTAGTCCATTATAAAAGATATCAAGTATTTCATTTTTCTTGAGAGGATGGTCAGGCAAAGCATTAAGTAATTGGAGAAGCCTCCCCCCAAGCTTGTGGGAGACTCTCTTCTTCAATTTGCACAAAATTATATATATCCCTTAAAGCAGCTTGTTTCTTATGAGCGGGGAAATATTTAACAGAGAAGTAATAAATCATATCCTAGGGGCTACGCACACAACCAGGATCAAGAGAATTAAACCATGTTTTAGCATCACCCTTTAATGAGAACGGAAATAATTTAAGGATATAAAAGTAGCGAGTTTTCTCATCATTAGTGAACAGGGTGGCTATATCATTCAATTTAGTAAGATGTGCCACAACAGTTTCAGATTCATAGCCATAAAAAGGATCATATTCAACCAAAGTAATTATCTCAGGATCAACAGAGAAATCATAATCCTTATCAGTAACACAGATAGGTGAAGTAGCAAAAGCAGGGTCATATTTCATTCTAGTATTCAAAGATTTTTCTTTCATCTTAGCTAATAATTTCTTAAGATCATTCCTATCGTTGCAAGCAAGAAAGTCTCTAGCAGTTTCTTCGTCCATAACATAACTGAAAGGATCGATATAGTTGACTAGAGGGGGGTTAATAGGCAATTAACAATTTTTAGCTTTTCTTTACCAATTTAAACTTTGCATCAAAGTAGGTTGTCTAGATATGCAACTAGGTGAGCAACCTATATGATGCAACAACAACAAGCACACAAGCAAGCAAGGGATATAACACAAATAAGCTTGCACAAGTAAAAGCACAAAATAACCAAGAGTGGAGCCGGTGAAGATGAGGATGTGTTACCGAAGTTCCTTCCTTTTGAGGGGAAGTACGTCTCCGTTGGAGCGGTGTGGAGGCACAATGCTCCCCAAGAAGCCACTAGGGCCACCGTATTCTCCTCACGCCCTCACACAATGCGAGATGCCGTGATTCCACTATTGGTGCCCTTGGAGGCGGCAACTGGACCTTTACAAACAAGGTTGGGGCTCTCTCCACAACTTAATTGGAGGCTCCCAACGAAACCGTGGAGCTTCACCACAATGGAATGTGGCTCCAAGGTGACCTCAACCGTCTAGGGTGCTCAAACACCCAAGAGTAACAAAATCCACACAAGAAAGTATGGGGGGAGCAAATATCCTTTTGTGGAAGTGTAGATCTAGGTCTCCTCCTTCAATCCCTAGCAAATCAACAAGTTTGAGTGGCTAGAGAGAGAGATCGGGCAAGAGAGCTTGAGTAGCATTAATGGTGGAGTGAGAGAGGTAAGAGGTGAGTGTGGTAGGTGGAAGAACCACCCTTATATAGCAACCCTAAAAATCCAACCGTTACTGCGTTTTCTGTACTACAACGGTACAACCGCTCCTTGTCCCGGTACAACTGGGACTCACGGTTTACCTACAGAACCCTACCAGGCGGTACAACCGGGCGACCAGGCGGTAGTACCGGTTTATGTGAATAACTGGACCAACCGCCCAGCCACCGCTCAACCACGACATAGAAACAGTAGGGAGTCGCCCCTGATTGCGGTAGTCGAGCGGTACAGGACCAGTGCAACCGCTTGGCCTTGAGCGCTTGGGCGGCTAAGTCCTGAGTGGTAGAACCGCTGAGGGCACCAGTTGTACCGGTACGACCAACCGGGCCACCACCGCCCGAGTACCGCATCAAAATAGAAGTTGACCCGTACTTGGGTCGTACTTGGCCAGAACAACCGCCGCAGTCTTTGCTGAGCATGGTGGCGGTACCACCGCCCGGAAGCAGCGGTACAACCGCTCGATCAAGACTAGTAAGCGCCAAGAACCAGTGGTACAACCGCTCCAGTGAGCGGTACAACCGCTGGGAAACCACAACAAGCAGTAAGATAAGAAGGGAAATGATCTCTCTCACAACTAAGGAAGGCAAGAGAGGGGTGAGGCAAGTGTACGTGAAAAGATTCCCCCAACTCCTTCCAATGAGGATTCCCTCTTGATAGTACGGGTTCCCTACGACCAAAGAGATAAAAAGCATAGAAAACTCCATCTTCGATCTTTTCCTTCCAGAGAGAATAGCTATCCGATGAAAGCCTAAACACCGAGAACCTGAGGCACTTAGCACAAGATTAGACCAACAAAGGGTTGTCATCATCATCCAAAACACAAAGTAGGGAAATACCCTTACAATCTCCCCCTTTTTGGTGGATGATGACAACAACACGATTTGCACAAGGGAAGTCTAGAAAATGTAGACGAGAATCCCCCTAGATGTGTGCCCCAATTTTGGCACTCATTAAGGGGGAGACTCCCCCTAGATTTTATAGACTCGCCACTCCTACTAGACATGCGAATGTAAGCATAAAGTACATAATAGGAAGGTAAGGACTATAACAGATAGAACAACAAAGTTAACGACAAAGGATAGATAAAGATGCGCATGTCTCACACCATGCAGGACGAGATAAGCAACAAGTTCCACAAACTAAAGTTCAACACGATGCACGAAAGAGGAAAACACAACCCAAGCAAGGAAAAAAAACCCATGCAAATCCTGAGACCTATAGAACTCTCTCCCCCTTTGGCATCAAGACACCAAAAAGGAAAAGAGCGAAGCTAGCGCCCCAAAGCTCAGTCGTCCTCCTCTGACTCCTCGGTATCATCTGGATCCTCACCATCAGCAGACTCGTCATCATTGTCGTGATCGGATTCCTCCATGATATCATCAGCTGCAGCAAAGGAGGTGGAAGGCTGGCGAGGGACCTCATCATCAGACCACGTGTTGTGTGCAGAGATCCATCGCTCCTCCGGTGTGATGCTCTTCTCAGAACCACTCTGGATAGGCATGTTGAGGTGCTTCATCATTGCAATCTGACGACGCCTAGCAAGCTTCTCATTGACATGGGCCTCATACATCTTCTTCTGGATGTCAGTCTGGAGGCAGAAAGTCTTCTTCACCTTGGCAGTGAGCTTGGCCACCCATGAGGGCTTGGCCTCTGGCTCCATCTCAAAGTCCTCATCGTCAGAAGTGGCATAGACATCCTCAGGAGCATTAGCAGGAAAGTGAGGCTCGGCATGCTTCTTCTTCTTAAGTAGCTTGACCTCATGAACAGTGAGATTATCGGGAGAAGTGAGAGGCTCTCCAGGATGGCGAACCGCCCACACTGAGTTCAGAAAGCACATGACAAACGGAGCATAAATGGGGACCTTCCTGTAGATGACCATGTTGTACATCTCGTGCCACAGCCAGTTGGACACATCAAACATTTCACCAGAGCCCACCTTGGTCTACATTGCAACCATCAAGTCAACAAGATAGCCATGAATTTCATCTTGATTCCCCACTTTGGGTAGAAGTACATTGCGAAACACTCGATGCATGATGTCATAGACCTTCACCAAGTCCTTGGATTCTCCAATAATCCCACGGCCTTGAATGTACAGAGGGGCAAGCTTCTCCTTAGGCATGGACTCAGGATGGTCGTGAGGGCGAATGCCACCATTCCCCTCAAGGCCAGTATCGTCATAACCAAGTGCATTGCAGAAAGCCCTCCAGGGCACTTGAAAGAGCTCATCACGGCACATAAACGAGAGTGTGCGAGCGTCATCTTCTCCAAAGTGAATAGTGGCATAGAACTGATGGATAAGCTGAACATCAAAGTCATAGTTAACTGACATGAGCTTGACCAGGTCAAACTCCTCACAGAGAGCCAAAGCCTCACCAAAATACTCCAAGTTGTTCCTCCAATATTCAAGATCGATGGTCCACTGCTTGGCATACCTGTTCTTGTTGTGCTCAAAGAGTTCATGAACAATCCGCACTTGCATATCATTCCGGAACTGAATGGTGGTCCAACGAGGAGCAATGGGAACCTCATAAGGATTCTTCGAGCGGAAGGCTTCCCAATCCTTGGCTTTCCAACGGTGCAAAGGCAAAACCACACGTTGCTTGGCAGCGGCAGACTTTTCACGGCGAGTGGGCTTGGTGGGAATCACAACTTCTTCTTTGTCATCAGACGCAACCAGGCGCAAGGTCCTTCGTGCCCTCTTCTTGGTCTTGCGAGGAGCAGAGCGAGAACTAGAGCCACCTATACACATGCACGAGGAGAACACAAGAAACCCAGCAAAGATGAGAGGATTGCACACACAAGCAGAGGAATAGATACATTGCACAAACATAGAAGACAGAACAGGGCTACGTGGTGCAGATATCCCGGTTGTACCGGGTCTCCTACCGGTAGTACCGCTCCAGCGGTTGTACCGCCCGTAGAGGCGGTAGAACCGTTGATCAGTGACACTACCAGTGGGAAATAGATCTAACCGCGAAATATGAATCACACTAGCCATATTCTAATCTCTAAGAAGTGCAATCTTAGCAGGAGGCAAATATAGATCTCTTCCACCCAATAGTTTAAACAATAAACGCGGAATGTCAAGTAATGCCCTAGGAGTAGGGAAAGAACCCTAGAACGAAGAACGCAGGACATGGGGCATTACCGGCATCCATGGGAAGAGATCGGGAGGGAGGAGACCTCCTCGGAGAGGATCCACGGAGACCCCACGGATCCGAAGCGCGAGAAGCACTCCGGGGCAGTGGCAATGGCGACCGGCGGCTAGGGCACAAGATGGGAAGGACAGGGGATGAGAGGAAAAAGAAACTCCCTTCAGCCCCGTCCACAATATATAGGCCCATAGACGCGCGGCGGTTGTACCGCTAAAGAGAGCGGTTGTACCGCTACCTAGTACGAGCCAGTGGTTGCGGGCGGTACTTCCGTCGCCAAGTAGGCAGCGGTAGTACCGCCTGTAACCAACCGGTAGTACCGGCCAGACGGGCACCCTAGTGATTGAGCGGTGGAACAGCTGAAGCACCGCTGGGAGTCCTCCTGTGGCGGGACAACCCGAGTGTAACAGCGGTAGAACCGCCCGTAACACCAGTTGTACCGCCCGGTCACCACCACCTAAGCCAAGATCAAGTGTGTGCAATTGGATTAGAAGGTTCACAAGGGAAGAGGAAGGCTTGGGATAGAGCACCGGACTGGAATATGGTGTGAGGATCTCCAAGAGACTAAAAGGACGACAACGAAGGAAAAACCACACTTGGAGACCACAACACCTAGAGCCTAAGAAAACAAAGAAGGACAAAGACAACAAGGACAAAACTCGAAGCACAACCTCTCCAAAGAGGGCGGTGGCCGGAGCCACCTATGTTTGAGTCAATTGGTATGGCACCGCGAAAAATTATCCTTGGGCCCATGACCAACACTCGTCTTTGAAGCACAAATACCATCAAAAATGGCTTATGTGAAAGAGTTGATTAATTTATGCATAATGGGGGGAGGGAGAGTTCATTGAGAGAACAACACTCCCCCTATGTCCATGCCTACACCTAAACAAGATAACAAGTTGAGTATGGTGAGGTGTGCAAGGGTTCAAGCAACATTGCTCGAATCAATGATATTTAGCTCATGCCTTAACTCGCGAAATCTTGCTTCATCCAAGGGCTTCATGAAAATATCTGCAAGGTTATCATGAGTGTTGACATATTTGAGCTCGATCTCCCCTCGCCTAATGTCATCCCGGATGAAGTGACACCGAATCTCAATATGCTTCGTCTTGAAGTGTTGAACCGGGTTGAGAGAAATCTTGATGGCACTTTCATTGTCACACCAAAGAGGCACTTTGTCACAAATGACACCGTAATCCTTTAAATTTTGCCTCATCCAAAGAAGTTGTGCACAACAACTACCGGCCGCCACATACTCCGCTTTGGTGGACGAGAGAGACACACAACTTTGCTTCTTAGAAGACCAACTTACCAAAGAGCAACCAAGGAATTGGCACCCTCCGGAAGTGGACTTCCTATCCACCTTGTCTCCCGCCCAATCTGAGTTCGAATAACCTACAAGCTTGAAGTTTGCTCCTTTTGGGTACCATAAGCCAGAGTTTGGGGTATGAGCCAAATATCGAAAGATTCGCTTGACCGCCACAAAGTGGCTTTCCTTAGGTGCGGCTTGAAACCGTGCACAAATTCCCACACTCAACATGATATCCGGTCTAGATGCACAAAGGTAAAGCAAGGAGCCAATCATGGAGTGATATACCTTTTGATCCGCCGCTTTACCATTGGGATTAATGTCAAGTTGGCACTTGGTGGGCATTGGAGTGGAATCCGGCTTGACATCACTTAGCTTGAATCTCTTTAGCATGTCTTGAGTGTATTTGGCTTGGTTGATGAAGGTCCCTTCTCTCCTTTGCTTGACTTCGAACCCGAGAAAGAACTTCAACTCTCCCATTGAAGACATCTTGAACTTTGAGGTCATGAGAGCGGCAAATTCCTCATTGAATGCTTTGTTAGGGGAACCAAAGATAATATCATCAACATATAGTTGGCACACAAACAACTCCCCTTTGACCTTCTTAGTAAAAAGAGTGGGGTCGATTTTCCCAACTTCAAATCCACGATCTTGCAACAACTCGGTAAGATGGTCATACCACGCACGTGGGGCTTGTTTAAGGCCATAGAGTGCCTTATCGAGTTGATACACATGATTGGGGAAGTAGGGATCCTCGAACCCGGGGGGTTGCTTGACATACACCAACTCATTAATAGGACCATTAAGAAAAGCACTCTTCACATCCATTTGTTGCAACTTAAAGTTATGATGAGAAGCATAAGCAATCAATAAATGAATGGATTCAAGGTGAGCAATGGGAGCAAAGGTTTCACCGTAGTCGATACCCTCGACTTGGGAGTAGCCTTGTGCTACCAATCGTGCCTTGTTGCGAACGATGGTCCCATGAGCATCTTGCTTGTTCTTGAATATCCACTTGGTTCCAATGACATTGTGGTTCCCTGTTGGCCTTGGCACCAATCTCCACACCTTGTTGTACTCGAAGTTGTTGAGTTCTTCATGCATGGCATTGAGCCAATCCGGATCTTCGAGCGCCTCATAGACCTTTTGGGGTTCAACACACGAGACAAACGCGTGATGTTCACAATAGTTTGCCAATTGTCTATGAGTGCTTACCCCCTTTTGAATACTTCCAAGCACATTCTTCATAAGATGACCCTTGGTGGAGAGCTTGGATGCAATCTTGGCGGCACGACGCTCCAATACCTCCTCAGGGGTGAGTTGAGGAGCGGTCACTTGATCATCTTGAGTGTCGTCTTGAGCCTGTTCTTGATCTTGAGGATGCTCTTGATCTTGAACTTGCTCGGAGGAGAGAACTTGACCTTGGGCATCACTTGGTGATTCAACACCGTCTTGAGATTGATCTTGCCCTTGGTCTTGTTCATGAGGTTGAGGGCCTTCACTTTGTTCTTCGGAAGCGTGTGGGCCTTGGGTTGGTGATGGCTCCACTTGAGTGGAGCATTGTCCTTCTCCTTCGGCCACAAGGGGTTCCTCAATGGGTAGGATAAGACCAACTCCCATTCTTCTTATGGCTTGAGGAGGAATTTCATCACCTACATCACAAGTGCCACTTTGCTCCACTTGGGAGCCGTTATTCTCATAAAACTTCACGTTACACGTCTCCTCAATAAGTCTCGTGGACTTATTGAGGACACGGTAAGCATGAGAGTTTGTAGCATAACCAACAAAAATGCACTCATAAGCTCTAGCCTCAAATTTAGACAACCGGACACCTTTCTTGAGAATGAAACACTTACACCCGAACACCCGGAAGTACTTGAGGTTGGGCTTGTTACTGGTGAGAATCTCATATGGAGTCTTGTTCAAGCCTTTGCGGAAATAGAGCCTATTGGATGCATGACATGCGGTGTTGATGGCTTCGGCCCAAAAGTTGTATGGAGATTTGAACTCCGCCATCATGGTCCTTGCCGCATCCATCAACGTCCGGTTCTTCCTCTCCGCTACACCATTTTGTTGAGGGGTGTATGGTGCGGAATATTGATGCTTGATCCCCTCATCACTAAGAAACTCATCCAAGGTGTAGTTCTTGAACTCGGTGCCATTGTCGCTTCTTATTGTCAAGATCTTTGCATTGTGTTGTCGTTGGGCTTCATTTGCAAAGTCAATGGCGGTTTGTTGGGTCTCGCTCTTCCTCTTGAAGAAGTATACCCAAGTGTATCTTGAATAATCATCCACAATCACCAAGCAATACTTTCTACCCACAAGACTATCAAAGGATGGAGGCCCAAAGAGATCCAAGTGAAGGAGCTCCAAAGGCCTCTTCGAGTAAATGATAGTCGTGGGAGGGTGAGCCTTTTCATGTAGCTTTCCTTCGATACAAGCACTGCAAGCACGATCTTTAGCAAAACTAACATTTGTTAGTCCACGGACGTGGCCCCCCTTGAGAAGATTTTGCAAAGATATCATATTGACATGGGCTAAACGGCGATACCAAAGCCATCCCACATCAACTTTAGCCATTAGGCATGTCGTGGTCTTAGTGGGTCGCTCCGAAAAGTTAATCACATAGAGACCGTTCTCGACATGCCCAATAAAGGCTACTTTAAGAGTCTTGCTCCATAAGAGGGCCACGGTATCAACATCAAAGAAAGTGGCAAAGCCCATGAGTGCAATTTGACGAACGGAAAGTAAATTGTATGCAAGGGACTCAACAAGCATGACCTTCTCGATCGTGAGATCATGAGAAATGACAACCTTGCCAAGCCCCAATACCTTAGAGGACGAGGCATCACCCCACTCGACATTGGTGGGCATAGATGGAATCTTGTGAACGCCCACCACCAAGTCCTTGCGTCCGGTCATATGATTAGTGGCTCCACTATCGAGCAACCATGATCCCCCACCGGAAGCAAACACCTACAAGAGATCAATGCTTAGTTTTAGGTACCCATTTTGTAATGGGTCCTTTGATTTTAGTAACAAGGGTCTTCGGAACCCAAATAGACCATTCAATGTACTCATAAGGAGAACCAACAAATTTGGCATAAACATGTCCATCACTAGCACGGCACAACACATAAGAAGGGTTAAAGTCGCCGGCTTTGTTGGGAAGGGAAGTGTTGCCCTTCTTAGCATCACCACCCTTCACGGTGTTCTTCTTCTTCTCCTTAGTAGCACCCTCTCCCTCCTTCACAAAGGTTTGCTTGAGAAGGGGAGGTCGTTTGGCCTTGTCATTCTTCTTCTTGTTCTTGGACTTGGGTGCGTACCCAATCCCTTCCTTGGCCACAACTTCCTTTTGGTTTCTCGAAAGGTCGTTGAGGTTCTTCTCGCCTTGTATGCAAGACACAAGGCCTTTCTCAAGTTGCTCCTTCAACTTAGCATTCTCCTCAACAAGATGCACATGCTCACAACACGGGTTAGTAGCATTTGCATTATCAATTAAGACCATATGAGGAAATGTGGCTTTCTCCTTGGTTAGCTTTACTTGGAGTTGATCATGAGACTCTTTGAGGCTAGCATGAGCACCCATCAAGACCTTGTGAGCCTTGTCAAGTAAGTCAAACTCCTCTTTGATTCTAGCAAGATCAACCCCAAGCTTGGCCTTCTCAGAGGTTAGCACACGAGAGACAACAAGAGCATGATCAAGATCTTTCTTTAATTTAGCATGATCATCGTTGTGTGACTCCTCAAGAGCCAAACGAAGACCACGCTCTTCCTCAAGAGCATTGGAAAGATTCGAAATCTCATCGGCATAATCACAACTATGCCCCTCCATCTTAGAGATGGTATCTTCGTGAGCCTCGATCATGTCATTGGCTTCACCAAGTTGTTACCCTTGAGTTTACTCATAAAAGACTCAGACTCATTCTCCTCCACATTAGATCCCTCATGTTCATCAATGAAATCCGTCAAAGAAGGATTATTAATTATGGTAGTTTTGATGTTGGGGGTTACCTTGTTGGTGGCTTTAGCCATGAGGCACTTGGTGGTGATGCTCTCATTGGGTGAGTCGAAGAGAGACACCCGTGGAGTTGTCGCAATGGCAACGGAGGCCACGGAAACCGACTCACCATCTTCATCCTCATTGTACTCTTCTTGAACCACCAACGCCTTGGGAGGAGTCTTCCTGGTGAAGTTGCTCTTGTTGGGGAAAGACTTGGCCTTGTCCTTTCGGATGAGCTTGCCACCATTATCCTCCCTCTTCTCATAAGGGCATTCCGCAACAAAATGGCTCACATTGCCACAATTATAGCAAGTCCTCACTCGTTGCTTGACCTTTGCGCCACTTGAGTTGTTCTTGTTGAAGTTGGGCCTTGTGTTCTTCTTACTCCAAAATTGCCTTGAAGCAAGAGCCATGTGTTCATGATAGGCATACTTTGTATCTTCGGGGTTGCTCTCCTCTTCTTCCTCTTCTTCCACACTAATCTTGGCCTTCAATGCAAGGTTGGGCTTCTTTGCTCTTTGAGAACGTAGCACCGCATTGTTGGCGGTCTTGTCCAAGATGCTCATAGCCACAAACTCATCCAACACGTCACTTGAGGAAAAGGTGTGGAAGTCCGGCCTTTGACGAATGACGGAGGACATGGCCTTGTGGTAAGGCATCATTGCCTTGAGGAATTTGCGCTTGATCCAATTGTCATTCGTGTCCTTGCTCCCATGATCTCGGAGTGAGACCGCGAGTTTGGTTACTCTCCGATAAAGCTCATGAGGTTCTTCATATTCTTTCATTGCAAACTCATCGGCTCCATCTTGTAGCACTTCATAGTTGGAGCGTTGAATGCTTGCGCTTCCCCTGTAGAGGGAAACACACAATGCCATGCATCTTTGGCCATGGCGAAGGGCCGAAGATGAGGAAGATCTTTGGGTGGAATTGCATTTTGGATGATGAAGAGAGCATTCTCATTGAATTGATTATCCACGGCTTCTCTAGGAGTGAAGTTGCTTCGGTCATGCGGATAGAAACCTTCTTCAATGATTCTCCAAAGATTAGTATTCACATGATTTAAATGACGCTTAAAGCGATAAACCCAAGAATCAAAGTCCTCATTTTTCACAATCTTAGGGGGAGGACCGGCATGATTCAAATGAGTGGAAGGAATTGGTCCACCATAAACAAGTGGAGGTTCCACATGGGCAAAGATGCCGGTGCCATTTTTACCACTGGAAGAAGGAGCCTTTTCACTAGTAGCTTCCCCCTTGTCGGAGTTAGCATCCGTCACCTTGTTAGTGGATCACCCACTTTCAACGGTGCGGTGGATAATTTAAGCCCTTCTACGAATTTATTAAACATGCTTTAAACCTAGATCGTCATGGAGGTTTTCAATGTGTCCAAAGCCACATTGAATTCCTCACAAGAGACTGCGGTTCCCCCATCGGCCGTAGACGAGACTGGATTCACACCAAAGTGCTCCTCCACACCGTCTACGGTGTCAACCATACTCTTTGGACGGCAAAGTCCTTAATAAAGAGACGAGGCTCTAAAACAAATTGAAAGGATCGATATAGTTGACTAGAGGGGGGGTGAATAGGCAACTAACAATTTTTAGCTTTTCTTTACCAATTTAAACTTTGCATCAAAGTAGGTTGTCTAGATATGCAACTAGGTGAGCAACCTATATGATGCAACAACAACAAGCACACAAGCAAGCAAGGGATATAACACAAATAAGCTTGCACAAGTAAAGGCACAAAATAACCAAGAGTGGAGCCGGTGAAGACGAGGATGTGTTACCGAAGTTCCTTCCTTTTGAGGGGAAGTACGTCTCCGTTGGAGCGGTGTGGAGGCACAATGCTCCCCAAGAAGCCACTAGGGCCACCGTATTCTCCTCACGCCCTCACACAATGCGAGATGCCGTGATTCCACTATTGGTGCCCTTGGAGGCGGCAACCGGACCTTTACAAACAAGGTTGGGGCTCTCTCCACAACTTAATTGGAGGCTCCCAACGAAACCGTGGAGCTTCACCACAATGGAATGTGGCTCCGAGGTGACCTCAACCGTCTAGGGTGCTCAAACACCCAAGAGTAACAAAATCCACACAAGAAAGTATGGGGGAAGCAAATATCCTTGGTGGAAGTGTAGATCTAGGTCTCCTCCTTCAATCCCTAGCAAATCAACAAGTTTGAGTGGCTAGAGAGAGAGATCGGGCAAGAGAGCTTGAGTAGCATTAATGGTGGAGTGAGAGAGGTAAGAGGTGAGTGTGGTAGGTGGAAGAACAACCCTTATATAGCAACCCTAAAAATCCAACCGTTACTGCGTTTTCTGTACTGTAGCGGTACAACCGCTCCTTGTCCCGGTACAACCGAGACTCGCGGTTTACCTGCAGAACCCTACCAGGCGGTACAACCGGGCGACCAGGCAGTATTACCGGTTTATGTGAATAACCGGACCAACCGCCCAGCCACCGCTCAACCACCGCATAGAAACAGTAGGGAGTCACCCCTGAGTGCGGTAGTCGAGCGGTACAGGACCGTTGCAACCGCTTGGCCTTGAGCGCTTGGGCGGCTAAGTCTTGAGCGGTAGAACCACTCAGGGCACCGGTGGTACCGGTACGACCGGACCAACCAGGCCACCACCGCCCGAGTACCGCATCAAAACAGAAGTTTGACCGGTACTTGGGCGGTACTTGGCCGGAACAACTGCCGAGTCTTTGCTGAGCATGGTGGCGGTACCACCGCCCGGAAGCAGCGGTACAACCGCTCGATCAAGACTAGTAAGAGCCAAGAACCAGTGGTACAACCGCTCCATTGAGCGGTACAACCGCTGGGAAACCACAGCTAGCAGTAAGATAAGAAGGGAAATGCTCTCTCTCACAACTAAGGAAGGCAAGAGAGGGGTGAGGAAAGTGCACATGAAAAGATTTCCCCAACTCCTTCCAATGTGGATTCCATCTTGATAGTACGAGTTCCCTACGACCAAAGAGATAAAAAGCGTAGAAAACTCTGTCTTCGATCTTTTCCTTCCAGAGAGAATAGCTATCCGATGAAAGCCTAAACACCGAGAACCTGAAGCACTTAGCACAAGATTAGACCAACAGAGGGTTGTCATCATCATCCAAAACACAAAGTAGGGAAATGCCCTTACAATAACCCTCAGGCACAACAGGCAATTCATATCTAGGGGGAGAATCTTCATCATCACTTTCATCAATATTATCAGTTTCAATAATTTCTTTCTCTCTAGCCCTAGCAAGTTGTTCATCCAGAAATTCACCTAGTGGCACAGTATTATCAAGCATAGAAGTAGTTTCATCATAAGTATCACGCATAGCAGAAGTGGCACCATCAATAATATGCGACATATCAGAATTAATAGTAGAAGCAGGTTTAAGTGTTGCAAGTTTACTCAAAACAGAAGTCGAATCAAGTGCAGAGCTAGATGGCAGTTCCTTACCTTCCCTCGTAGTTGAGGGATAAATCTTGGTTTTCTCGTCTTTCAAGTTCCTCATAGTGATCAGCAGATATCAATCCCAAGTGACTCAAAAAATAGAGATATGCTCCCCGGCAATAGCGCCAGAAAATAGTCTTGATAACCCACAAGTATAGGGGATCGCAATAGTCTTGAAAACTAACTCGATTACATGATAAATCTCAACCAACCCATCACCGTCCAGCTACGATGGAATTACTCACGCACGGCGGTGAGCATCATGAGATTGGTGATGGAGGAAGATTGATGATGACGACGGCGACGGATTCCCCTCTCCGGAGCCCCGAACGGACTCCAGATCAGCCCTCCCGAGAGAGATTAGGGCTTGGCGGCGGCTCCGTATCGTAAAACGCGATGAATCCTTCTCTCTGAATTTTTTTCTCCCCGAACGTGAATTTATAGAGTTGGAGTTGAGGTCGGTGGAGCTCTAGGGGGCCCACAAGGCAGGGGGCGCGCCCAGGGGGTAGGCACCCCCCACCCTCGTGGACAGGGTGTGGGCCCCCTGGCCTTGATTCTTTCGCCAGTATTTTTTATTATTTCCAAAAATATTCTCCGTGAAGTTTCAGGTCATTCCAAGAACTTTTATTTCTGCACAAAAATAACACCATGGCAATTCTGCTGAAAACAGCGCCAGTCCGGTTTAGTTTCGTTCAAATCATGCAAGTTGGAGTCCAAAACAAGGGCAAAAGTGTTTGGAAAAGTAGATATGATGGAGACGTATCATAACTCAAATATTCTCCTCCACGATCAGATCGTAGAAACTTTATTTTCTTGTTACAATGATTTTCCACTTCACTCTGAAATTCTTTGAACTTTTCAAATGTTTCAGACTTATGTTTCATCAAGTAGATATACCCATATCTGCTTAAATCATCTGTGAAGGTCAGAAAAGAACGATACCCGCCGCGAGCCTCAATATTCATCGGATCGCATACATCAGTATGTATTATTTCCAACAAATCTGTTGCTCGCTCCATTGTTCTGGAGAACGGAGTTTTAGTCATCTTGCCCATGAGGCATGGTTCGCAAGTACCAAGTGATTCATAATCAAGTGATTCCAAAAGTCCATTAGTGTGGAGTTTCTTCATGCGCTTTACACCAATATGGCCCAAATGGCAGTGCCACAAATAAGTTGCACTATCATTATCAACTCTGCATCTTAGGGTACTACTGCGAGTATTAGTAAGGTACACATCAATAACATGTATATCACATATACCTTTGCTCACTTTGCCATCCTTCTTATCCGCCAAATACTTGGGGCGGTTCCGCTTCCAGTGACCAGTCCCTTTGCAGTAGAAGCACTCAGTCTCAGGCTTAGGTCCAGACTTGGGCTTCTTCATTTGAGCAGCAACTTGCTTGCTATTCTTCTTGAAGTTCCCCTTCTTCCCTTTACCCTTTTTCTTGAAACTGGTGGTCTTGTTGACCATCAACACTTGATGCTCCTTCTTGATTTCTACCTCCGCAGCCTTTAGCATCGCGAAGAGCTTGGTAATTGTCTTATCCATCCCTTGCATATTATAGTTCATCACGAAGCTTTTGTAGCCTGGTGGCAGTGTTTGAAGAACTATGTCAATGACACTATCAACTGGAAGATTAACTCCCAGCTGAGTCAAGTGATTATGATACCCAGACATTTTGAGTATATGTTCACTGACAGAACTATTCTCCTCCATTTTACAGTTGTAGAACTTATTGGAGACTTCATATCTCTCAATCCGGGCATTTACTTGAAATATTAACTTCAACTCCTGGAACATCTCATATACTCCATGACGTTCAAAACGTCATTGAAGTCCCGGTTCTAAGCCGTAAAGCATGGCACACTGAACTATTGAGTAGTCATCAGCTTTGATGTGCCAGGCGTTCACAACGTCTGGCGTTGCTCCTGCAGCGGGTCTTGCACCTAGCGGTGCTTCCAGGACGTAATTCTTCTATGCAGCAATGAGGATAATCCTCAAGTTACGGACCCAGTCCGTGTAGTTGCTACCATCATCTTTCAACTTAGCTTTCTCTAGGAACGCATTAAAATTCAAAGGAACAGTAGCACGGGCCATTGATCTACAACAACATAGACATGCAAAATACTATCAGGTACTAAGTTCATGATAAATTTAAGTTCAATTAATCATATTACTTAAAACTCCCACTTAGATAGACATCCCTCTAATCATCTAAGTGATCACGTGATCCAGATCAACTAAACCATGTCCGATTATCACATGAGATGGAGTAGTTTTCAATGGTGAACATCACTATGTTGATCATATCTACTATATGATTCATGCTCGACCTTTCGGTCTCAGTGTTCCGAGGCCATATCTGCATATGCTAGGCTCGTCAAGTTTAACCCGAGTATTCTGCGTGTGCAAAACTGGCTTGCACCCGTTGTATGTGAACGTAGAGCTTATCACACCCGATCATCACGTGGTGTCTCGGCACGACGAACTGTTGCAACGGTGCATACTCAGGGAGAACACTTATACCTTGAAATTTAGTGAGAGATCATCTTATAATGCTACCGCCGAACTAAGCAAAATAAGATGCATAAAGGATAAACATCACATGCAATCAATATAAGTGATATGATATGGCCATCATCATGTTGTGCCTTTGATCTCCATCTCCAAAGCACCGTCATGATCACCATCGTCACCGGCTCTACACCTTGATCTCCATCGAAGCATCGTTGTCGTCTCGCCAACTATTGCTATCACGACTATCGCTACCTCTTAGTGATAAAGTAAATCAATTGCATGGCGATTGCATTTCATACAATAAAGCGACAACCATAAGGCTCCTGCCAGTTGCCGATAACTTTTACAAAACATGATCATCTCATACAACAATTTATATATCATCACGTCTTGACCATGTCACATCACAACATACCCTGCAAAAACAAGTTAGACGTCCTCTACTTGTTGTTGCAAATTTTATGTGGCTGCTACGGGTTTAGCAAGAACCGTTCTTACCTATGCACCAAAAACCACAACGATTTTTCGTCAAGTGTGTTGTTTTAACCTTCAACAAGGACCAGGCGTAGTCACACTCGTTTCAACTAAAGTTGGAGAAACAGACACCCACTAGCCACCTGTGTGTGAAGCACGTCGGTAGAACCAGTCTTGCGTAAGCGTACGCGTAATGTCGGTCTGAGCCGCTTCATCCAACAATACCGCCGAATCAAAGTATGACATGCTGGTAAGCAGTATGGCTATTATCGCCCACAACTCTTTCTGTTCTACTCGTGCATATAACATCTACGCATAGACCTGGCTCGGATGCCATTGTTGGGGAACGTAGTATTTCAAAAAAATTACCTACGATCACGCAAGATCTATCTAGGAGAAGCATAGCAACGAGCGGGGAGAGTGTGTCCACGTACCCTCGTAGACTGAAAGCGGAAGCGTTAAGTAACGCGGTTGATGTAGTCGAACGTCTTCGCGATCCAACTGATCAAGTACCGAACGCACGACACCTCCGCGATCTGCACACGTTCAGCTCGGTGACGTCCCTCGTATTCTTGATCCAGCAAAGGCCGAGGGAAAGTTTCGTCAGCACGACGGCGTGATGACGGTGATGATGAAGTTACCGACGTAGGGCTTCTCCTAAGAACTACAACGATATGACCGAGGTGGAAATCTGTGGAGGGGGCACCGCACACGGCTAAACAAACAACTTTTGTGTCTATGGGGTGCCCCCCTCCCCCGTATATAAAGGATTGGAGGAAGGGAGGGCCGGTCCTCTCTATGGCGCGCCCCTTCCCTAGTTGGAGTAGGAGAAGAAGGAAGAGGGAGAAGGAGAGAAGGAAAGGGCCCCCCTATTTCGGATTCGGCTTGGGGGGCGCGCGCCTCCCACTTGGCCGCCTCCTCCTCTCTCTCCCACCATGGCCCATTAAGGCCCATTAACTCCCCGGGGGGTTCCAGTAACCCCCGGTACTCCGGAAAATGCCCGAACTCATCTGAAACCTTTCCGGTGTCCAAACATAGCCTTCCAATATATCAATCTTTATGTCTCGACCATTTCGAGACTCCTCGTCATGTCCGTGATCACATCCGGGACTCCGAACTACCTTCGGTACATCAAAACACATAAACTCATAATACCTATCGTCATCGAACGTTAAGCGTGCGGACGCTACGGGTTCGAGAATTATGTAGACATGACCGAGACTCATCTCCGGTCAATAACCAATAGCGGAACCTAGATGCTCATATTGGTTCCTACATATTCTACAAAGATCTTTATCGGTCAAACCGCACAACAACATACGTTGTCCCCTTTGTCATCGGTATGTTACTTGCCCGAGATTCGATCATCGGTATCTCAATACCTAGTTCAATCTCGTTACCGGCAAGTCTCTTTGCTCGTTGCGTACTGCATCATCCCGCAACTAACTCATTAGTCACATTGCTTGCAAGGCTTATAGTGATGTGCATTACCGAGAGGGCCCAAAGATACCTCTCCGACAATCGGAGTGACAAATCCTAATCTTGATCTATGCCAACTCAACAAACACCATCGGAGACACATGTAGAGCATCTTTATAATCACCCAGTTACATTGTGACATTTGATAGCACACTAAGTGTTCCTCCGGTATTCGGGAGTTGCATAATCTCATAGTCATAGGAACATGTATAAGTCATGAAGAAAGCAATAGCAACAAACTAAACGATCATCGTGCTAAGCTAACGGACGGGTCTTGTCAATCACATCATTCCCTAATGATGTGATCCCGTTAATCAAATGACAACTCATGTCTATGGCCAGGAAACTTAACCATCTTTGATTAACGAGCTAGTCAAGTAGAGGAGTGACACTCTGTTTGTCTATGTATTCACACATGTACTAAGTTTCCGGTTAATACAATTCTAGCATGAATAATAAACATTTATCATGGTATAAGGAAATATAAATAACAACTTTATTATTGCCTCTAGGGCATATTTCCTTCAATCCTCTCATCGAGAGGGGGTCAATCTCCATCAACATCTTCACCAACACCATCTCCTCTCAAACCCTAGTTCATCTCTTGTATCTGATCTTTGTCCCAAAACCTCAGATTGGTACCTGTGGGTTGCTAGTAGTGTTGATTACTCCTTGTAGTTGATGCTAGTTGGTTTATTCGGTGGAAGATCATATGTTCATATTCTTAATGGTAATTATTATTCCTCTGATTATGAACATGAATATGCTTTGTGAGTAGTTATGTTTGTTCCTAAGGACATGAGAGAAGTCTTGTTATAAGTAATCATGTGAATTTGGTATTCGTTCGATATTTTGATGAGATGTATGTTGTCTTTCCTCTAGTGGTGTTATGTGAACGTCGACTACATGACACTTCACCATGATTTGGGCCTAGGGGAAGGCATTGGGAAGTAATAAGTAGATGATGGGTTGCTAGAGTGACAGAAGCTTAAACCCTAGTTTATGCGTTGCTTTGTAAGGGGCTGATTTGGATCCACATGTTTCATGCTATGGTTAGATTTATCTTAATTCTTCTTTCGTAGTTGCGGATGCTTGCGAGAGTGGTTAATCGTAAGTGGGAGGCTTGTCCAAGTAAGGACAGCACCCAAGCACCGGTCCACCCACATATGAAATTATCAAGGTAATGAACGCGAATCATATGAGCATGATGAAAACTAACTTGACAGAAATTCCCATGTGTCCTCGGGAGCGCTTTGCGTTATATAAGAGTTCATCCAGGCTTGTCCTTTGCTACAAAAAGGATTGGGCCACCTTGTTGCGCCTTAGTTACTTTTGTTACTTGTTACTCGTTATGAATTATCTTATCACACAACTATCTGTTACCGACAATTTCAGTGCTTGCAGAGAATACCTTGCTGAAAACCGCTAGTCATTTCCTTCTGCTCCTCGTTGGGTTTGACACCCTTACTTATCGAAAGGACTACGATAGATCCCCTATACTTGTGGGTCATCACTGGTCGTGGACCAGCCGGGCGGCGCGGTGCGGCAGGATGCGACGGTTGCGCGTGAAGCGGTGCGAAGCTGCGTCCATCACCATCCCCCGGCGGTGCCAGCCACCGCCTCCAGTCACACCCCTCCGAGTGGCGCCGGGCTGGGTCTCCTCATGCCCAAGACGAGTCCGACGACACTGGCGAGGTCATGAACTGGAGGAGGATCCGGCGGGTGGCTTGCCCGCTTCGCGTCGCCCTCGGATCTGTCGTCGGGGTTGCGCGCGGGGGTGGGGGGCAGGGAGGTCAGCGGTGCTTTGGACCCGTCGTTGGGTGGCGCAGGGAAGCCGGTGGTGCTCGAATCCATCGCCGGGTCATGGAGAGTGGCGGCGGTCATGGAGCGTCGGGGAATTGCGGTGCGGGTAGTTCCTCGCTGGGTGGCGTAGTACCAGGTCGCGGTGGCTAGCCAGAGAAGGGGTGGCGTGTTAGCAGTGGGCGCCAGCGGCGGTAGGATCCTGGGCAGCAGCTGGGGGTGAGCCAGGTGTGAGTCATGGCATTGACAATGGGGAAGAAGAAAAAAAAAGGGGAGATATGAGAGACTGACTGGTGGGGCTATCATCCACCTCAGCATATTGTACATGTTGGCACGCCAAATCAGCTTGACATGTGGGTCCCATCCGTTAGTTTCGCTGTTAGATGCGGCTCGGCTTGGAATTGGTACGATTTGTTACTCATTTTCCGCGGAGGTGGTGGTATTTTGTGATTTTTGGCAAAAGTGGTGGTTTTGGAGTACCCTATCCACAAATGTGGTGGTTTTGAGCAATTTACTCGGTGTGTTTGTATGTTTAAAGGTTGTGTAATGTTGTGGATAATTTGACAAATATTATGAGGAATTTGTTAGCACTTTATTAATATGAGCTGCATTCATGGATAAATACTCTGATCACTTTCAGACTTTTTTGGGATCAATATAAGAAAGTAAATTGAGCACTCTCAGAATTATACACAATCCCTTGAGCAGCACATAGAAACTTTGCTATATTTGTTTTACTAAACAAAGTGACTGCACTAGTTGTTTTTAAAACAGTACAGATGCAGATGCTCATGCATACATGCATAAACTTTGTAGTCGATGGTAACGTCTCCTCCCATCGAACGAACATCGCCGGAAAGAGTACAATAGTTTTTCGACCCTTTGAATATGTAACAATGCCCGTGTAATAACCCAAAAATTGACCGCACTAGTTGTCCTACTTGTTACCATGGCGACTGTGAATGCTACACATGGGCATGCATATGTGACGATTCGCCTCCTCGTCTATGCACGGCGGTGTGGCAGACCGACAAGGGAGGTAAATTGTGTCATTTGATGTGCTCCTTCTCTTGCGCCAAGTGCGCATGATGCTCCGTGTAACGAAGCCAAATGTCGCATTCCATGCACCTCATGTGGCTCCATTATGCAACGCAATAGGCGAGTTGGTGGTGCCCGAAAAGAGCTATGAGCGCCAGCTCTCTCCTGGCGATGCAACCAGATGGCGAAGGGATCCTCTGTCGCGCCCATCTCCTTCAAGACTGGCGCCAAGTTCGGCCGCTTATGGAGGATAAGCACCACGACCATAGTGAGCTATTCAGACATGTCAATGGAGCATGATGTCAAGGCTGGAAGAGGATGAGCTATTTGGTCTTGGAGGCGGTCACCTATCTGGCCATGGTAATTGGTGGGATGTGGAGGTTGTAGGATAGAAGATGACCTCTTTGGTTATGCGACAACCTTCTTATAGCTGTGGGCAACGAGCGCCTGGTGGCAAAAGTTGGCGGGCGGAGGGGGAAAGTGGCGTCAATAGCCGATGGCAGTTGGCATGCGGCCGACTGCTAGTAATCGCCACACTACATCACTGAAACTTGGCGTCCGCCTTCGTTAGGCGACAAGATGAGCAGTGCGGATCGATAGAACAAGAACATCCATTCTTACGACTCTGCTAGACTTCCTATAAGTAAAGAAGTGCCATCACTTTGATCAAGAACTGATCAATACCGTATTGGCATTACAATATGTATTG
Organism: Triticum aestivum; assembly: GCF_018294505.1. Taxonomy (NCBI): domain Eukaryota; kingdom Viridiplantae; phylum Streptophyta; class Magnoliopsida; order Poales; family Poaceae; genus Triticum; species Triticum aestivum. Next base: position 132,232,221 of record NC_057805.1, on the reverse strand, counting down.
TGTGCTCCACCTCCTGCGCTCGGGGCATAAGAAGCACACATTGTTTATGTCTCAATGTCCATTATAAATTATTTAGTAGGGGTTCGCCAATCACGTTTGTATATGTATTGATTTAATTTATTTACGTTTGATGTGTTTTGTATATGTATTTATTTACATGTGGTGTGTTCATGTTTGCATATGAACTTACATGCATTAATGAATATTCTAAGCACTTCAAAAAAATTTAGAAGCACTATCAGAAAGTAGGTTGACCACCTTCAAAAAATATGAACAAAGACTCTCACCAAGTGAAGTTCAGCACTAGATAAGTCAGCTGCAAAAACAATTAGTTATTTTTCTATTTATATTTTAGAAATTGGCCCGTTCAACATTTTCTATGACACTCAAATCCGTCGTGAAAAATGCACATGGTTAATGACGGGAAAAGTTTCGCCTAAAATCAGGTCTGAACATCACCAAAGTTGCCGCATGGAGCTACGCCGGGGAGAAATCAACTAGTGATGGTTTCTGTCACGGAAAATGACCTTAGGCAACGGTTTGCTCTTCGCCACCAGGGTTTTCGTCACAGAATAACACATATTTTGTCGTGTTATCTAATCACATGTGATTATCAAAATTGCTTAGATTTACTAGATTGATTCACTACCATCCGTCCGATCTACGCATGTGAATTATCTATCATGCATAATGAATTAGTGCATTTATAAGTGGGTTTAAATCACATTGCATTTAAGTGACATGCAAAATTTTCATGTTAAGATATTTTTTGCTTAAGGATAAATCACTCACATAGTTTAAATTACGAAGACTGAATTATTACTCCACATAATATTTAGAAATATATGTTTTGGGCCTCGCGCCCGCCTACATCCCTAGCAAAAAGGGGTCAAAACTTTCATGACTTGTATGTAGAGCGAGAACACAAACTTTAATGTTTTGCTATTCTAATTCCTTAATTATCACCAAGTTGAAGGCATTTGGTCTAATGGTATGATTCTCGCTTAGGGTGTGAGAGGTCCTGAGTTCAGTTCTCGGAATGCCCCGCCGTTTTTACATTGTTGTCAGTAATCAATGTGAAGTTTAATCTGCGTCAGACTCTGAATAATCTTAATTTTGTGCGAAATTTCACTCTCGTCTAGGTTAGCCTCAGATCCTGGACAAACTTTGTTTGAAACTTGGCATTCACATTTTGATTAGCATCGCTACTTGATGGGCCACAAAGGAGCAGCAAATCAAATTAAATGAAGAAGTTTAACAAGAGGGTCAACTAATGTACTGCTGTACATCATCACACACACAGCCATATAAACAGTCATATACATCCTTTCAAAAAGAAAAAGAAAAACAATCGTATACATATTCATACAGTCTGCACGCAAGACAGATGTTAGCACCAATGTCAATACTGTATGTTTCGGCGATCGGAAGGAATGGTGAGGTCATGCTAATACTTCTTGCCGTTGGCATTAATGGCGAGGACGTTGCTTGAGAGCTCCGCGAGCACCTTCTCGTAACCTCCCAGGATTGGCTTCAGCTGCGGGCGGTCGAGGAAACCTTCGTCGCAGGTGTCAACAGCGGTGCGCGCCGCGTCGAGCGCGCTGCCCGCCGTCCCCTTGTCTCCTCGCTTGAGCGCGGTCAGCGCCGAGTCGAACTCGTAGTTCATGTCGTCGTAATTACTGATGCAGTCTTTGACGGCGCCCTTGGCGAGCTTGTCCACGTGCGGGTCCTTGGACACGTCCGTGGCCGCGTTCTTCGCCTCCACGATCTTCGCGCGCACGGCATCTATGGCCAGGGTCAGCACGCCCAAGAGGTTCTTCTGCCGCCCTGGTACCGCCGTCGTCTCCGGCAGCCTGGCGATCGATGCCTCGCACTCGTACGGGTAGCTCGTCCTGGCGCACATGGACTTCACCAGCGGGCTCAGCATCCGGAGCACCGGCTGGGGCACCGTCTCCGAGTAGGACTGCACGTCCACCTCGGGCTTCGTCGGCGTCGCGTAGCCGTCGGGCGAGTCGGTCGCTTGGACGTTGCCGTCGGGCGAGTCGGTCGCTTGGACGTTACCGTCGGGCGAGTCGGTCGCGGGGACGTTGCCATCGGGTGAGTCGGTCGCCGGGACGTTGCCGTCGGGTGAGTCGGTCGCGGACATCGCCGGCTGGGCCTTGCTCGGCGTGACATAGTCGTCTGGTGTGTCAGTCGCTGACATCTTTGTTGTCGGCATGGCATAGCCGTCGGGAGTGTCTGCTGCAGACATATTTGGTTGGGCCGTGGTCGGCGCGGTGTGGCCGTCGGGTGTGTCGGCCGCGGGCAACTGTGGCTTGGTCTTGGTCATTGGCGCTTGGTACCCGTCGGGCGTGTCGACAGCTGGCATAGATTCATCGGCCTTGACCTCCATGGGGACGGCATCAAAATCTTCCTCTGATGCCTTGTTTTTGCTTTTGGATTTCTTATTGTCATCGTCGTCCTCGTAGGACTCGCTCTTGCTTTTAGATTTCTTCTCGGCATCATCATCCTCGGACGAGTCGCTTTTTTCTTTGGATTTCTTCTCATCATCGTCATCATCCTTGTTTTCCAATTTCTTTTCTTTCTTCTCATCATCATCGTCATCATCCTTGTTTTTCAATTTCTTCTCTTTCTTCTCATCATCATCATCATTGTCGTCGTCGTCGTCCTTGCTTTTAGACTTGTTATCTTTCTTCTCATCATCATCATCATCATCATCATCCTTGTTTTTGGATTTCTTCTCGGTGTCATATATAGAGTCCTCGTCTTTGCTTTTGGAATTCTTCTCCTTTTTCTCAACATCGTCATCATCCTTATTTTTAGATTTCTTCTCTTTGTCCTCGTCGTCGTCTTTGTTTTTTGATTTCTTCTCCTTCTTCTCAGCATCATCATCCTCGGAGTTGTCACTCTTGAGTTTGGATTTCTTCTCCTCCTTGGCATTCTGCTCAGCGGCGGCATCCTCGTAGTTCGTCTCTCCTTTGACTTGAGCGATGACCTTGGCCTCCTCCTTGAGTTTCTTCTCGTCGCTTTTACTTTCAGGTTTCTTCTCAGGCACAGCACCCATAATATAGCTTGTGTTATCGACGACATCCTTAGCGGCCTGCTTCTTGCTATCGGGCCCAACTGATTTCTGCTCGGCTGCATAAGCGTCTGAGTCGACACTCGCGATACTGAGTTTATTGGCGAGGTCCTCTTTGTGGGCGCCCTGTAGCAATTTCTCCTTGGTTTCCTCCTCAACAGTCATCGCCGATATGAGCGGCGCGGCGGCAACCATGAGGAGGAGGAGGAGGAGGGCTGGAGCGAGCTGCGCCCTCATTGTGATCATCGGGACAGGGTGGCGGTGGTGCGGTGAAAAGTTTGGACTGGAGGCCATAGGAGATGAGGGGTATTTGAACCGGGAAGGG
>NC_057805.1:132223938-132228444 GCF_018294505.1 Triticum aestivum | reverse complement strand
AAAAGACTTAGAAATTACCACACATTGATCCGCTAAAAATAGTATAATAATATAACAAATTTCCCGTGTGCTTCCACCCTTGGCGGATGGGGCTAGTATAGAATCTAGGCATACGGTGAAAGAATAGAAAAAAGATCCTGGGCTGTTGGATCATTGATGTACGCTACTGATTCATGAGGATAGATCTGTATTCATAACGACACAACTCTGTGCAAATATGTCCCTGTGCTCCCAGTAATTTGCGTCAGGTCCCTCCCCTTCAAACAGACTCTCTCTGTCGCTCGCTTCACCGTTCCCCAACAATCCCTCGTCGACGGGGGCGGCGGCCAGGCAGATCCGGTGCTTCCCTGGTCGACGACAGCTACTCCCACGGCACCTGCTCCCTGCCTCGTCCCCTTCTACTCCGGCATCCATGTCTCTTGGGGCCGTCCCCAGGGCAACATCACGCTGCGCATCGTCGTCAGCGACCGGGCCACCGCTGCCGCCACGGTCTCCTCCTCCCTGGTGGCCGCGGGCGGTCCGCCCGCTCAGCTGCATATTCTAGATCTGGAGGCAACCTGGTACTGGTCTAGTGCGCCGTGATGCTGCCACGGTCTCCTCCCCGGTGCTCCTAGATCCAATAATATCTCACCGGAGGCAAGCCGGTGGTGCTCGATCTCCTCGCCTCCTTCACCTCGCAGGATCAGCAGCTAGGTCAGCTGCGTTTCTCCCACTCCCCTCTCCCCTCTCCCTCCTATAGATTTATCTCTAATGGTAGCTTCCCTCTCCTGTGATGACGTGGATGGCTTTCACTGGTATTCTTTGATGATTAAACATAGCATGATGCTTACTGATAGGACTTAGTTGTGGTATGCTAACCAAAAACACATGGGTCTGTCAACATTTGTCATTGTAGCTCATATTTTGTACTGTGTTGTGTTCAAGAAGAAGCATATCCATCTATTGAAAATTTACACATATGCAGTGTATACGTACATGTTAGATTTTTGTTCAGAATTTCGTTCTACTTTTAAATATGCATTTTGTATTTTCCAAAAAAAGTGGTTCAATGGAGGTTGAGCTCCAAAGCGCCTCACCCGTGGTTTTAACTATATTTGATGAAACGGACAAGCTTACTCCTTTAATTTTCGAAGGAGTGCACAGAGAGTTGGAGCAAAACCAGATGGACATAGTAGATTCTGGTGAGAGGCTGAGAAACTTGAATATGACTAGCAGTGTGTTCATGTGTTGTTTTAGATTTTTAAATATCGAATTCACGTGACCAAAATAGTTAGAGAATAGGGTATATATTTAACCGAGAAGTTGAAGTATATCATTCTTGTTTCAGTTTGCATTCATTGTAACCTTCCACGTGTAAAATAAGACTGTACCTTCTAATTTGCAACCTGGCAATTGGAGATGACTTCCTTAATTTGATATGTTTCAGAAGACTCTCAGTATCTGGATTTTGTGTACAACACATTTAGACTCTCAGTATCAGGAGACTCTCAGTACCCCCTTTAGGTTGTATCGCATGGTAGCATATGCTTAGTTGGCGGCCTGGTCTCTAGTGTTGTTTGATAGTGGTGACTAGTGACCGTCAATCGACAAAAGTATTGTTACATTTTGTGCTTCCTGTCGATCTCCATGTATTTGAACCCTGGAGCTCGCAGATTTTAACAAATTCCTCTCTCTTTGAAAGGGCGGAAAAGACCATGGTCCTTTTATTTTTCTCATTGAAAATTATTTTTTCTCTAAGCATCAATAACTAATAAAATCCATTTACTGGTGTGGGTTGTAGATTTAAGGAGGAGGGCCGTAGGTGCTTTGGAGAATGCCTATTTTTTTGGTTAATATGATCGATGCATTCTGTTCAAGCTTTATAGTCAAAAGAAAACTGAATGTCTTCTTCCAGAAAAAGAAAAGTAGTCGCACTTGTTTGCCGAAAAATCTTCTTGTCAACGAAAATGTGACCTGAGGGTCAACGATTAATTACAGGATGACCTAACTTGGTGATTTCATGATTTCCAATATGCACAAGGTAGCTCCTATTTTGCCTTCTATACTTTCTAGGTGCACATTTTTCTTTCACATGTGAACAATTGCCATTGTTGTGTGTGTAATATTGTACTATCTATGTGGTTAACTAGTTATAGCTACTATTGTTCTTCTTGAATTATGACTGCTTTTGAGTGATAGAACTGTCCAGATGCATCGAGGGATACTATTTGATCATACGGCTATTTTCTTATTTGAACATACGATGATCTATTTGAAAATCCCAAAGGTTTATAGGATTGATGTCTAATATGATTCTGCATTTGCTTGTTAACCTAAGTTTATCCAAACTTTATATGTAAATATTTGTATTGCCTAATTCCGCCAGTAGTTGCCAATCTCACCTATGAACAGAATCTGCACCAGAGTGTTTTTTTGTACAAGATAAATAATGTTTTATAATCTGTTCCATTATTAGAGTTAGGATGATCCACAAAATAGCTAGCAGTTCTGCCAGTTCCAGCATAGAAGCATACCTCAGGTTGTGTTTTGGGATGAATTTGATTCATCTCTATTTTTCCTTCCATGTGGTATGTGCAGCACACAGCGAGATGGCATTGTTGATGCATATTTATTTGATTAGATCATGAGCAATAAGTGCTTGGCACTTGTACAGACATGTGCTAACTGAATCTGATTTGTTATTAGGTTTGATCTCTCCCAGCACAAGAAGCTCGATGAGCAATAAGCACTAGTAATGGAGGCAGAGGCAATAGCTTTTCTGTTATGTGCCATCAAGTAGCAAAAGTTGATGCAATGTGATTATTTTGGTCCTTCATAATTAGTTTTGCATGAGATGTACCGAAAATGATCCTTGCATGCTATGTTACACTTGATAAGTTATGTATGTGTGTCTCTTCTGTTGTGTTTGGTCCGCGATCATGCAATTTGAAATGTATGTTTAGTTATGATTTCAAGTGGATAGATTAATGTTCTCATGTACTCTAGTATTGGTGATGATCTTCACATACTTTTAGTGACTAGCATGCTCAAATGTATGGATTTCTTGCATGGTCCGTGATGTAGTAGAAGCTACTAATGAAATCAATATACATGGAATCTCGTATAGTACATATGTATGTGCGGTTTTGTGTAAACCTAAGAGGAGAGGGGCACTCGTACAGGTTTGAAAAATTGTCTTATTTATGAAGCACAACTTGATTGATATATGAGAGATCTGAGGATATATGAGAGATCTGAGGTGGTTATTGTAAGGACAACTTGATTGATGTATGAGAGATTTGAGGTGGTTACTGTAAGGACAACTTGATTGATATATGAGAGATTTGACGTGGTTACTGTAAAAGTTATGTTCTATATGTAACTAGTACTGGGGGTTTCCAAGAAATATACACCAAGAACCCTCCATCTAAATCTATACCAGTCATCTTCCATCCAATGGCCCAGATTCATTTTTTCTATTCTTTCACCATAGACTCTGATTCTATATCCCACCATGCACAAGGAGGGGGCACAATGTACTTTTATGCATCTGGGCAGACAACAAAATAATTATTTTGTGAATGCAACAAAAAGTCTGATTTTACCGAGTATCAAACATTGATTCATGCATTCTGTCGATGAAGGACAAGATGTTAGTTGCAGTATAAACACAAACTCGAGGTCTTCTTTCCGTTGAACCAATGGAGAACCAATGTAATAGAGAAAAATTGAGCTCCTTACCAAATGGTACGTACAGTATTCTCTAGTATTTGTGTAGTGTCAGTGAGGATCATCACATATATATAGATAAGGGCATCTCCAAAGCGGACCCCAGACCGTCTGCAAACATCTGGACCGCGCGATTCAACATGTTTTGCCATCCAACGTGGTCCTATGTAACATCCCAAATTTTCAATTTGGAATGTTATACATAGATCATCATTGCATATCATGTTTTGTTGCATTTTTGACAAATCCTTAATAAATCCTAAGCAACTCAAGGACCCTCGGAGAGAGTTGGGGATTTTCTCGAATTTTCATATTTGATTTTCATCAAATAATAAGACGAGGATTTTATTTTAATTATTTTCTCTCCGGAAAATATTTCAATTTTAAAAAAAATAAACGAGAGGAGAAAATATGACTTCTCCAAAACAATTGAAATACTGGAGGAAAAATATTAAAATCATTTATTGGATTTTATTTGCAATTTTTATTGCATGTTTTCAAAATATTTATTTTGGTTTAAAAAAACGTTCACCCTATTCTAGATTTTCTAACTAGACGGGGAAAATTTATTTTATATTTTTTTGATTTTTATTTCTTTTTCTACGAATTTTTTTTCCGCGGAACTTATTTAAAAAAAAAAGATCCGCCCGCGCGCCGACTGGGCCAAAGGCCCAGCCGACGGCCCAGCCCCGCCGCCCGTCGTCTCCATCCCGGAGATGGGATCGCCGCCGAGTCCCGGCCGGCTACGCCGCCGCCCGGTGCCCCCTTCCCCAAGCTCGGACCCCCCTCCTATATATA
>NC_057805.1:132215528-132223592 GCF_018294505.1 Triticum aestivum | reverse complement strand
GCCAGAGCTTCGCCGGAGCCCGTCCCCGTGGTACTGCCGCCGCCCGTTCTTTGCCGGTTTTCGTTTTAAAAAAAACCTTTGTTTTAAAAAAACCAAGATCGGTTTTTTTGGTTTTATTATTTTGCGAGCGTTCACCGAACCGTTCGTTTTAACGAACGCGTTCGTCGGTTTTTCTCTGTTAACGAACGTCCGTTATTTTAACCGTTCGTCCGTTTTTCTTTTTCGTCGGATTTTCTCGTTATTTTCTCAGATTCGATTTCTGATCGAATCTTCGATTCTGTTTAACTTCTCGCTCTTTTATCGGAATCAGGTGATTCAAGCGCCTAGAGTTTCATCTCGAAATTCTCTTTCCGTTTAACCTACTCAAACAAGTTTTTACTACAGTAAAATTTGACCTAGATCCAGATTAGCAAACGAAGTTTCTTTTTTTCGCCGTTTGACTTTCGTTGCTTCTTTCGAGTTGATTCTTTTTGCAAACCGGAGTTCTTAAGTTGAACTTTCTGGTTGGATCTTTCATTCGAGTTTTACCTGTGCATTAGATGAGTACTGATTGTATGCTTGTTTGTTTGCGATAGAGTACCCGGAGTGTGCCGCTTGTTACTTCGAATCGCTAGGTTTTGCGGATCATCAGCAAGGCAAGTAACACTTTGATCATATTTCGTTCATACCTAGTTTTTATTGCATTAGATCTGTTTTCCTCACACATTGCATGATTAGGATCTAATTAAATTGTGGGTATTGGGAAGTAGTTGAGGTAGTACCTATTACCTGTTTTACTTTATCAAACCCTTGGGAGTTACTTCTACGTTGCTTTTATTATTGCCATGCTATGCTCGTAGACGTGGATTGGGTTTGAGAGATATTCATGACAGATGTGAGATGTTTATTAATGGTTCAACTTAAGGTGGCAACTAAAACTCACATCTGGGTGGATTGAGGCACCTGGAGAACCCAGTGTTGTCTGTATGTATAAGGTCCGCCACCCAGGCTCAAAGGGATCATAAGATTATTCATGCTAGAAACTTCCGTGTGCAGCCACAAGCTATTATGGGCTCTAGCATAGCTGAGTAGGTTACAGGATCTCTTGAAGAGGTGGACTAGCAGATGTAGGGGAAAGTAGGTGTACCGGTCCATCCAGAGTAAAGAGTGATTGTTTCTGAAAGACTGTGTCTCGGTCATCCGTTTCTCAAACATCATGCAGTGCGAGAATCAAGCGGAGGCGATCGAGTCTTGTGGGGAAAAGTGCGCAAACATCTGCAGAGTGTACAAACTGATCATGATTAGCCGTGTCCCCGGTTATGGACAACTTGAGTATCTAGTACCTGGATTATCATTTGAATCTCATCACCGTGATACTTATAATTAATTTTGTTGGGGTAATGATGATACTTAATTGGGATTGAGTTGGAGGTACCTTCTCAATGTTTCAACCACCATGATAGTTAAATAAAATTTATTCCTTTTGAAGTAGGATAAAATTGGCTTTTCGCAAAACTGTAACCATAGAGCTTTCCACCAGCCATATATGCATATAGTATAGCATTATTACTGTTCATTGCTCTCTGTGTGTTACATTGCCAGCATATTCTATGTGCTGACCTGTTTTCGGGCTGCAACGTTTCATGTTGCATACTTTTCAGACGACGAGTAAGGTGCCTTAGGTCGTGGTCTTATACTCAGTGATGCCGCTGGAGTTGATGGACTCACTTATCTTCCAAGTCTTCCGCTGTTATCGTTGTTAGATGGCCTTAAGCCATGTTTATCATACTTAATCTCTTCGGAGATATTCGATGTAATAAGTGTGTGATTGCTACTCTGTTATAAATCCTCCATTTGTACTGTGCTTGTCAGCATTACTGATCCAGGGATGACACTGGTGCACAGCAGCACAGGCCATTTGAGGTCTGGTCTCTACAAAGTTGGTATCAGAGCACACGCTGACTGTAGGACACGACCACTAAGCTTAAGCCCTAGAAAACTTCTCTTTTCTCATTTCTGACCCCTCTCCACTTTCTACTCTTTTAGGAATGGCGAATGCAAGGAGCAAGTTCATGCAACCAGATGAAGACACGCCGTTTGGACGACATTTGAAGGAAGTCACCAAGTACTTGAACATAGGAATACCAAGCGTCACCGGAACCTACAACGCCACATTACCGGAAGAGGAGAGCTGGAAGATTCAAGTTATCATTCCAGGAAGGATGTTTAGTGCCATGAGATTGGTTTTCGAAGCACCAACTTGGAGTTTAGGGAAGAGCATGGCCGCACACATCGCCATGGGACGCATCGGAGAAGTCTACCACCAGGAGCTTAAGGATACAATTTATCAGATTTGTGGACGTCGAGACGCGCAATGGGAGATGATCAAGACCAAGAAGGATGGATCAATTGCAGCTTTCATCCAGGAGCAGAACCAACATATTCGACGCCAGGAGAATCAGATGTGCACGGACAAGGAAGAACTGAAGAAGGCATTCACGAAGATTAAGGAACTCCAAGAAGAACTCAAGACTACACGCGAAGATTACTTGGAGGAAATCAACGCGCTAGTAGGGAAGATTGACGACCTGGAGAAGAAGATTGGAGCATTCGTGGAAAATCCAGTGCCAAAAGCAGAAGTCGACGAATGCACTTGTCCGGATAATTACATCATCATCGACGACACCGACTCGGAACCAAGTGAAGACGAATGGATTGCTGAAGCTGGAGCAGACATCATGGAGTCTTCAACGGATCAGAATTTCTAGTAGACCACCATATCAGTAGTAGTTTTCCCCCATTTAATAGTATAGTTCAAGCACTTTGTAACGCTAGTTAGATCGATTGTTTTGCCTTGTTTGAATTGATTGAGTGATATTGATTGAATTTGTCTCATGAGCATATGGGTAGTGTTTTCTCACTAGACCTCATTCTATTCTTAATTCTCGTCTTTTCTAAACCTATCAGATGCCTCCGAGACGCGACACCGGATTTGTTTTCCCGCCAGAGATCACCCAGTTGATTCAGCAACAGAATGCCCTGATGCAAGTGTTAGTGCAGAACCAAGGCAACAACAACAACAACAACCCACCGCCACCACCACCTGTTGATCACTTAGCCCGTTTCTTGAGGCTAAATCCGCCGGTGTTTTCCAGTAGCACCGAGCCGATTGTTGCAGATGATTGGCTCCGCAAAGTTGGAAGGGAGTTGACCACTGCAGGATGCACAGATGCGGAAAGAGTGCGTTTTGCCGCACATCAGCTTGATGGACCCGCAACATCATGGTGGGAGAATTATACAGCCACGCACCCTATTGACACTGTCACATGGGACCAGTTTCAGCAAGCTTTCCGTACAGCTCATGTTTCAGCAGGAGCTATGGCTATGAAGAAGCGTGAGTTTCGCAACCTACGCCAAGGAGGACGCACCGTAGGCCAGTATGTGGAGGATTTCAGTAAGTTAGCACGTTATGCACCAGATGACGTTGCTACAGATGCAGCCAAGCAGGAGAAGTTTCTGGAAGGAGTGAATGATGAGCTGAGTATGCAGTTGATGGTAGCAACTTTCAACAACTACCAGGAGCTGGTAGATAGAGCTCTCATGATTGAAGGGAAGCAACAGCAGATTGAAAACCGTAAGAGGAAGTATGGACAAGAGAAGTACAATTCTGGAGCCCAGCAGAAGCCACGATTTACCCCGAAGCCGGGAGGACAGTTTCAGCATACCCATGGAGGAGGTAGTTCGCACAACCATAATGGCTCCAAGAATGGTAATGGGAATGGAGGAGGAAACGGACAGAACCGCACCAACCCATCTACCCCAACCAAGAGAGATCTAAGTCACATTACTTGTTTCAAGTGCCAGAAGACGGGACATTATGCTACTGATTGTCCCGAAGCCCAAAATGGAACTGGCAATGGAAGCTCTGGGAAGAAGCCGAACCCGTTCAACAAAGGACATGTGAACCACGTGAGCGTGGAGGAGGTTGAAGTTCAGCCTGATGCAGTAATAGGTAAGTTTTTGGTTAAGTCATTTACTGCAACTGTTCTTTTCGATACTGGTGCATCGCATTCATACATATCAAGGGGATTCATAAACAAGTTTAAGATGTCCACCCAAGTTCTCAAAAGCCCCATGTTAGTAACCTCGCCAGGAGCAGAGTATATGGCCACCCAAGGATGTTTTCAGATACCGTTGGCCATTGGTAGGCATGTTTTCCCCTCAGACCTCATTGTTTTGGAATCGCAAGGTTTGGATGTGATCTTGGGAATGGATTGGCTATCGTTGTATGGAGGAAACATCGATTGTGCCAGCAAGACGATTTTGCTTACCACCCCGGAAGGAAAAAGGATCAAGTATGTATCCCGGCATATGCCGAAGAGGACTCAAGTGAATTCCTTATCAGGAGTTGTACAGGAGGAAGTACCAGTGGTGAAGGATTATCCGGATGTATTTCCAGAAGAGTTGCCAGGCATGCCACCGGATAGAGACATTGAGTTCTTGATTGAACTTTTGCCAGGCACAGGGCCAATATCTAAGAGACCGTACAGGATGCCCACAAAGGATTTGGAGGAAATTAAGAAGCAGATCAAGGAGTTACTGGATAAAGGCTATATTCGCCCAAGTTCGTCACCGTGGGGATCACCAGTACTTCTAGTGGAGAAGAAAGATGGATCACTAAGGATGGTTGTTGATTACCGAGGATTGAATGAAGTGACCATCAAAAACAAGTACCCACTGCCGATGATAAATGATTTGTTTGACCGCTTGCAAGGAGCTAAAGTATTTTCCAAGATCGATCTACGATCAGGATACCATCAGTTAAAGATTCGAGAACAGGATATACCTAAGACGACATTTACCACCAGATATGGATTGTATGAGTATACCGTTATGTCATTTGGACTGACTAACGCACCGGCCTATTTCATGAACCTGATGAACAAAGTGTTTATGGAGTTTTTGGATAAGTTCGTCGTGGTGTTCATTGATGATATTTTAATATTTTCCAAGGATGAAGAAGAGCAGAGCATTTGCGATTGGTACTTGAGAAGCTCAGAGAACATCAGTTATATGCCAAGTTCAGCAAATGTGAATTTTGGCTGAAGGAAGTTGGATTCCTTGGACATGTTATTTCTGGAGAAGGAATAGTAGTAGACCCTGCCAAGGTTGACACAGTGACAAGTTGGGAATCACCCGCGATAGTTGGAGAAATCCGGAGTTTTCTTGGACTTGCAGGATACTACCGGAGATTCATCGAGAATTTCTCAAGGATTGCTAAGCCCATGACTGAGCTATTGAAGGACACCAAATTCAATTGGACTGAGGAATGTGAAGCTAGTTTCCAAGAGTTGAAGAAACGATTGGTTACATCACCAGTGTTGATTCTGCCAGATCAACGCAAGGACTATGAAGTTTATTGCGACGCTTCTCGTCGAGGACTTGGAGCAGTGCTTATGCAGGAAGAGTTGTGTCGTATGCTTCACGACAACTTAAACCCCATGAGAAGAATTATGCTACGCATGATTTGGAATTTGCAGCCGTGGTGCATGCATTGAAGACATGGAGAAATTTTCTCATCGGAAACCATTGTGAGGTGTACACGGATCACAAGAGTTTGTAAGTACATTTTCACGCAGAAGGAGTTAAACCTCAGACAGAGGAGATGGTTGGAGCTCATTAAAGATTATGATATGAGATTGCATTATCACCCTGGAAAGGCTAACGTAGTAGCAGACGCGTTGAGCCGCAAGAGTCATGTCAACACCCTCATGACAGGAGAGTTACCTCAGGAGTTAGCCGAGGACCTTCGCGAGCTATGCTTGGAGATAGTCCCTAGAGGCTATTTAGCGACATTGGAGATTCAGTCTACCTTGATGGAAAGGATCAGAGAAGCTCAGAAGTCAGACAAGGAGATTGAAGAGATAAAGGAGAAGATGAGCAAAGGAAAAACCAAGGGATTTCGTGAGGATGAGCACGATACCTTATGGTTCGAGGACCGCGTATATGTGCCAAATGATCCGGAGATCAGGAAGTTGATTTTGCAAGAAGCCCATGATTCACCGTACTCGATTCACCCAGGGAATACCAAGATGTATTTGGATTTGAAGAATACTTTCTGGTGGACCGGAATGAAGAAGGATATTGCGGAGTATGTAGCAGTTTGTGATGTGTGTCAGAGAGTGAAGGCAGAGCATCAGAAGCCAGCAGGATTGCTACAACCATTGCCGATACCCGAATGGAAGTGGGATAAAATAGGCATGGATTTTATCACAAGATTACCCAGGACTCGTTCAGGCTATGACTCAATATGGGTTGTAGTCGACCGTTTGACGAAAGTGGCTCATTTTATTCCAGTGAAGACCACTTACACCAGTGCTAAGTTGGCAAAGATATACATGACCAGGATCGTATGTTTGCATGGAGTGCCGAGGACCATTGTATCAGACAGAGGAACCCAATTTACCTCGAAGTTTTGGAAGCAGTTACATGAAACATTGGGAACCAGGCTGGAATTCAGTACAGCTTTTCACCCGCAGACAGGTGGACAGACCGAGAGAGTCAACCCGATTTTGGAGGACATGTTCAGAGCATGTGCACTAGATTATGGATCTAGTTGGGACGACAATTTGCCATATGCGGAGTTTTCTTATAACAACAGTTATCAAACCAGTTTGAAGATGGCCCCTTTCGAAGCTTTGTACGGAAGGAGGTGTAGAACACCGTTGTTATGGGACGAAGTTGGAGACCGTCAGTTGTTTGGACCAGATTTGATTAAGGAGTCTGAACAGAAAGTGAGGTTGATTCGCGATAGGCTCAAGGTAGCCCAGTCCAGGCAGAAGAGTTATGCTGATTCTAAACGAAAGGAGACAGTTCACGAAGTTGGAGACCGAGTGTATCTTCGAGTATCACCACTTCGAGGAGTGAAGCGCTTTGGAGTTAAGGGAAAGTTAGCACCCCGTTTTATCGGACCATACAGAGTTGTGGAACGTATGGGAGAGGTTGCTTACAAGCTGGAATTGCCCGAAGGATTGTCTGGAGTTCATGATGTGTTTCATGTTTCCCAGTTGAAGAAGTGCCACGCAGAGATGGCTGAGATACCACTGAGAGATACCGTGCCACTAGAAGCGATTCAGCTGGAAAGTGATTTGACTTATGAGGAGAAACCAGTTAAGATTCTTGAGTATGCCAGCCGAGTTACCCGCAGCAAGGTTATCAAGTTTTGCAAAGTTCAGTGGAGTCACCACACAGAAGATGAAGCCACCTGGGAGCGAGAGGAAGATCTACGGAAAAACCACTCCCACCTGTTTTCTAGCCAACCCGAATCTCGAGGGCGAGATTCATCTTAAGGGGGGGTAGGTTTGTAATATCCCAAATTTTCAATTTGGAATGTTATACATAGATCATCATTGCATATCATGTTTTGTTGCATTTTTGACAAATCCTCGATAAATCCTAAGCAACTCAAGGACCCTCGGAGAGAGTTGGGGATTTTCTCGAATTTTCATATTTGATTTTCATCAAATAATAAGACGAGGATTTTATTTTAATTATTTTCTCTCCGGAAAAATATTTCAATTTAAAAAAAACGAGAGGAGAAAATATGACTTCTCCAAAACAATTGAAATACTGGAGGAAAAATATTAAAATCATTTATTGGATTTATTTGGATTTTATTTGCAATTTTTATTGCATTAAAAATATTGCATATTTTCAAAATATTTATTTTGGTTTAAAAAAATGTTCACCCTATTCTAGATTTTCTAACTAGACGGGGAAAATTTATTTTTTATTTTTCTGTTTTTTATTTATTTTTTTACGAATTTTCTTTCCGCGGAACTTATTTAAAAAAAAAGATCCGCCCGCGCGCCGACTGGGCCAAAGGCCCAGCCGACGGCCCAGCCCCGCCGCCCGTCGTCTCCGTCCCGGAGACGGGATCGCCGCCGAGTCCCGGCCGGCTACGCCGCCGCCCGGTGCCCCCTTCCCCAATCTCGGACCCCCCTCCTATATATATAGCGCCCCCCCTCTCTTTCCTCACCACCGCCGCCGCCGGAGCCGCACCCGCCGCCGCCCGCAACACGCCCC
>NC_057805.1:132206901-132215230 GCF_018294505.1 Triticum aestivum | reverse complement strand
CCCGTCGCCGAGCCCGGAGCCCGCCGGAGCTTCGCCGGAGCCCGTCCCCGTGGTACTGCCGCCGCCCGTTCTTTGCCGGTTTTCGTTTTAAAAAAAAACCTTTGTTTAAAAAAAAACCTAGATCGGTTTTTTTTGGTTTTATTATTTTGCGAGCGTTCACCGAACCGTTCGTTTTAACGAACGCGTTCGTCGGTTTTTCTCTGTTAACGAACGTCCGTTATTTTAACCGTTCGTCCGTTTTTCTTTTTCGTCGGATTTTCTCGTTATTTTCTCAGATTCGATTTCTGATCGAATCTTCGATTCTGTTTAACTTCTCGCTCGTTTATCGGAATCAGGTGATTCAAGCGCCTAGAGTTTCGTCTCGAAATTCTCTTTCCGTTTAACCTACTCAAACAAGTTTTACTACAGTAAAATTTGACCTAGATCCAGATTAGCAAACGAAGTTTCTTTCTTTCGCCGTTTGACTTTCGTTGCTTCTTTCGAGTTGATTCTTTTTGCAAACCGGAGTTCTTAAGTTGAACTTTCTGGTTGGATCTTTCATTCGAGTTTTACCTGTGCATTAGATGAGTACTGATTGTATGCTTGTTTGTTTGCGATAGAGTACCCGGAGTGTGCCGCTTGTTATTCCGAATCGCTAGGTTTTGCGGATCATCAGCAAGGCAAGTAACACTTTGATCATATTCCGTTCATACCCAGTTTTTATTGCATTAGATCTGTTTTCCTCACACATTGCATGATTAGGATCTAATTAAATTGTGGGTATTGGGAAGTAGTTGAGGTAGTACCTATTACCTGTTTTACTTTATCAAACCCTTGGGAGTTACTTCTACGTTGCTTTTATTATTGCCATGCTATGCTCGTAGACGTGGATTGGGTTTGAGAGATATTCATGACAGATGTGAGATGTTTATTAATGGTTCAACTTAAGGTGGCAACTAAAACTCACATCTGGGTGGATTGAGGCACCTGGAGAACCCAGTGTTGTCTGTATGTATAAGGTCCGCCACCCAGGCTCAAAGGGATCATAAGATTATTCATGCTAGAAACTTCCGTGTGCAGCCACAAGCTATTATGGGCTCTAGCATAGCTGAGTAGGTTACAGGATCTCTTGAAGAGGTGGACTAGCAGATGTAGGGGAAAGTAGGTGTACCGGTCCATCCAGAGTAAAGAGTGATTGTTTCTGAAAGACTGTGTCTCGGTCATCCGTTTCTCAAACATCATGCAGTGCGAGAATCAAGCGGAGGCGATCGAGTCTTGTGGGGAAAAGTGCGCAAACCTCTGCAGAGTGTACAAACTGATCATGATTAGCCGTGTCCCCGGTTATGGACAACTTGAGTATCTAGTACCTGGATTATCATTTGAATCTCATCACCGTGATACTTATAATTAATTTTGTTGGGGTAATGATGATACTTAATTGGGATTGAGTTGGAGGTACCTTCTCAATGTTTCAACCACCATGATAGTTAAATAAAATTTATTCCTTTTGAAGTAGGATAAAATTAGCTTTTCACAAAACCGTAACCATAGAGCTTTCCACCAGCCATATATGCATATAGTATAGCATTATTACTGTTCATTGCTCTCTGTGTGTTACATTGCCAGCATATTCTATGTGCTGACCCGTTTTCGGGCTGCAACGTTTCATGTTGCATACTTTTCAGACGACGAGTAAGGTGCCTTAGGTCGTGGTCTTATACTCAGTGATGCCGCTGGAGTTGATGGACTCACTTATCTTCCAAGTCTTCCGCTGTTATCGTTGTTAGATGGCCTTAAGCCATGTTTATCATACTTAATCTCTTCGGAGATATTCGATGTAATAAGTGTGTGATTGCTACTCTGTTATAAATCCTCCATTTGTACTGTGCGTGTCAGCATTACTGATCCAGGGATGACACTGGTGCACAGCAGCATAGGCCATTTGAGGTCTGGTCGCTACATGCTATATCCGTCCGCGGGCCCGTTCGAATGTCTTTTTCCCCGCAAACCGAAAGCAAAACTAGGAGGGGCCTTACGGGAGTCCGGACAACAGCCAGGTAGGACTCCGACACCCTCGACCCATCTGAAACCTCACCCAAAATCCCTCCCGGGCCCTACTTCTCCATCCTTCCCTCTTTCTTTGCATCCATTTTCTCTCTCCGCCGCTACACCTCCATGGCCATCCGCCAAACCCTTCCCGGAGTTCCGTGACCTTCACCGCTACACTTGGGCTCCCACGTCGCATTCCTCCACCGCCGGTCCACACCTCCCCTCCGTTTGCCATGCAGGTACCATCTACCCCTACGGTACTCACCACACCTCTCCTTCGTTTGCCGCATAGGTACCATCCGCCCGACGGATTCAACAGGCTCTTGGCAATACCTGTTCAACAGGCTCTTTGCAATATCACGGTCATGTTAACAAGCCCACCATCATTCTTGAAGCAACTGCATCGCATGATCTTTTGATTTGGCACACTTTCTTTGGAATACCCGGGTCTCACAATGACATCGATGTATCTGTATCAATCTCCATTGTTTGCTAGGTTGACTGAAGGGAAAATTGTTCCTGCAACTATACTATCAATGGCCATGAATACAATATGGGCTACTATCTGGTTGACGATATCTATCCTCCTTGGGCTACCTTTGTCAAGACCATCTCTAACTCTGAGCCAATTGGTCAGAAAAGGTCTCACTTTGCCCAAAGACAATAAGCAGCTAGCAAGGATGTTGAGAGGGCATTTGAAGTACTGTAGGCCCGTTTTGCAGTTGTCATGGACTTGCTAAACAATGGGGTCCAGAGACCTTGTGGGATGTGATGACATGTTGTGTGATCATGCACAACATGATCGTGGAGGGTAAGGGTGAGGATGCTACTGCAGCTCTTGATTTGAGAACATGGGTGATTCCTATCAAACTTCCAAATCAAAATCTGGCTACGTTTGATAAGTTTGTTCAAATGCATCGACAAATTCGACATCGAGCAACTCAAGGAAGATTTGATTGAGCAATGTGGGCGGTAAAAGGGGACAACTAGAACGTACATGCTATTTGATTTCAAGTATGAACTACATTAATTTGAAAACTTTGTAGGATTGTAATATTTAAGTTAGAACTATGGCTTCATATGTGGTTATTTTGAGCTTGCGAAGTTAAAAAAACAGCGGAAGATTTGCGGCTATGGTAGGATGGCCGGCTCCCACATCAGTGTTGCGGCTATGGTACGCATGCAATGTCAGATTTGGGGTTTAATGTTGGATATGCCCTATGAGCAGAGGCCTGGGGCAGAAACTGTTGGGAATATGCTCTAGAGGCAATAATAAAGTTGTTATTATCATATTTCCTTGTTCTTGATAAATGTTTATTATCCATGATAGAATTGTATTGACCGAAAACTCAAATAGATGTGTGGATACATAAACAGACACCGTGTCCCTAGTGAGCCTCTACTAGACTAGCTCGTTGAGTGAAGATGGTTAAGGTTTCCTAACCATAGACATGAGTTATCATTTAATAATACGATCACATCATTAGGAGAATGATGTGATGGACATACCCAATCGTTTGCTTAGCATCTGATCCTATCACTTAGTTTAATTGCTACAATTTTCTTCATGTCAAGTATCTATTCCTTAGACAATGAGATCGTGCCACTCCCTAATGGCGGAAGAATGCTTTGTGGGTATCAAACGCCACTTCATAACTGGGTGATCATCAGTACAAAAAAACACTTCCCGGTAGGTCACGTTTTCTGTCATGCATGTACATCCATGACGATTTTATGACAGAATCAAGATAGTCATACCTGTGCTGTCGTAGAAATTTTCCATGACAATACTGAAATTATCATCACGGAGGTGTCCACTTCCATGACGATAAATCCTGCGTCATGGAAGTGTTTCCCTCAACGGTAACCGGCATGTGCCATCTACCGTAACGGGCCGCCGTTAAGCTACTGGGCCTGGTTTTGGACCCGATAGCCTGTTAACAGCAACGACCAATGGCGATTTTCCATGTGTAAAATTCTCATTGGTCGAAGGAAACATGTGTGAGCTCCTCGTTGGGACAGATGTGATCCACCGGATGGACGGGACGAGCCTATGATACGTCGACACCTTGCTCGGCCCAACAACGACCCATTTAGGTTAAAAGGCCGGCCTGTTTGACTTGGTCAAAAGTTAGCAGGCCGGCCCACAGAAGGCATGTTAACGGCATGGTCGCATATAGCCCATTTATAGCCCGCTAACTCACAGCGCGTTATGGCCTCTTCGAATTATGCCCAGCAGCGTCATGTGGGTCGTCCAATATGATTCTAAGCACGTTGTAACTTCTAGCCATGTATGGCCCATGATGTCTTTCGGCCCATATGAGGCCCTTTGTAATTATGGGCCCTTTAGCGGCCTGTGGTGAAACTGGCCCACAATGAACAATATATCACTTTATACCCATTAACGACCCATTATTCAGTTGGGCCATTTTCAGTCCGTGTTAACTTTCGGCCTTATAAGGGCCCATTTTATTCTTGGGTTCATTTCCAGCCCTCAACTCCTTACGATCCGTTAGTGGCCTATTCCGCTGATGAGCCAAATTCAGCCTGTAGCTACAGTCGGCCCGTTTGTGGCCAGTTAATCCATTGGGCCATTTTCCTAGCGTCATCTAATATGGCCCATAAACGACATGTTATGTCTGCCGATAGAATTAAGCCCGTCATACATACCGGCCTATTAATGGCCCATTATGATCGGGCCCATAAAAAGAAGAGTCCAATTTTAGCGTGTTTACGACCCATATTGTGGTTCATTATTGGTCCACAAATTGTACGGCCCATGTTTGGCCAATCGATCATACTGCCCATAGAAGGCCCATTTATTCTCCAGCACGTAGAAGGCCCATGGATCCTACAGCCCGTAGGAGGCCCATGGATCCGATTGTGACGCCCCCGATTCAATCGTACACTAATCATGAACGCAAATGTGTACGATCAAGATCAGGGACTCACGGGAAGATATCACAACACAACTCTACAACATAAATAAGTCATACAAGCATCATAATACAAGCCAGGGGCCTCGAGGGCTCGAATACAAGTGCTCGATCATAGACGAGTCAGCGGAAGCAACAATATCTGAGTACAGACATAAGTTAAACAAGTTTGCCTTAAGAAGGCTAGCACAAACTGGGATACAGATCGAAAGAGGCGCAGGCCTCCTGCCTGGGATCCTCCTAAACTACTCCTGGTCGTCGACAGCGGGCTGCACGTAGTAGTAGGCACCTCCGGTGTAGTAGGAGTCGTCGTCGACGGTGGCGTCTAGCTCCTGGGCTCCGGCATCTGGTTGCGACAACCAGGTAGAAAGGAAAAGGGGAAAAGAGGGAGAAAAGCAACCGTGAGTACTCATCCAAAGTACTCGCAAGCAAGGAGCTACACTACATATGCATGGGTATATGTGTAAAGGGCCATATCGGTGGACTGAACTGCAGAATGCCAGAATAAGAGGGGGATAGCTAATCCTGTCGAAGACTACGCTTCAGGCCACCTCCATCTTGCAGCATGTAGAAGAGAGTAGATGGTAAGTTCACGAAGTAGCATCGCATAGCATAATCCTACCCGGCGATCCCCTCCTCGTCGCCTTGTTAGAGAGCGATCACCGGGTTATATCTGGCACTTGGAAGGGTGTGTTTTATTAAGTATCCAATTCTAGTTGTCATAAGGTCAAGGTACAACTCCGGGTCGTCCTTTTACCGAGGGACACGGCTACTCGAATAGATAAACTTCCCTGCAGGGGTGCACCACATAACCCAACACGCTCGATCCCATTTGGTCGGACACACTTTCCTGGGTCATGCCCGGCCTCGGAAGATCAACACATCGCAGCCCCACCTAGGCTCAACAGAGAGGTCAGCACGCCGGTCTAAATCCTATGCGCGCAGGGGTCTGGGCCCATCTCCCATTGCACACCTGCACGTTGCGTACGCGGCCGGAAGCAGACCTAGCCCCCTTAATACAAGCGCGAGCTTACGGTCCAATGCGGCGCGCGCCACTCAGTCGCTGACGTCAAAAAGAGCTTCGGCTGGTACCACGACGCCGAGTGCCCATAACTGTTCCCGCGTAGTTGGTTAGTGCGTATAGACCAAATGGCCAGACTCAGATCAAATACCAAGATCTCGTTAAGTGTGTTAAGTATCTGCGAACGCCGACCAGGGCCAGGCCCACCTCTCTCCTAGGTGGTCTCAACCTGCCCTGTCGCTCCGCCACAAAGTAACAGTCGGGGGCCGTCAGGAACCCAGGCCCACCTCTATCGGGATGGAGCCACCTCTCCTTTCAGCCCCCTCATCAGAATCACTTGCGGGTACTCAACGAGCCGACCCGACTTTAGTCACCACATGTGTCATGTATATAAAGTATATAGTATATACCCGTGATCACCTCCCGAAGTGATCACGGCACAGTAGTATAGCATGGCAGACGGACAAGAGTGTAGGGCCACTGATGGAACTCTAGCATCCTATACTAAGCAGTAGGATAGCAGGTAAGGGTAACAACTATAGCAACAATGACAGGCTATGCAACAGAATAGGATTAACCGAAATCAGTAACATGCTACACTACTCTAATGCAAGCAGTATAAAGAAGAATAGGCGATATCTGGTGATCAAGGGGGGGGGGGCTTGGCTGGTTGCTCTGGCAAGGAGGGGTCATCGTCGACGTAGTCGATCACAGGGGCAGCATCGGTCTCGGGGTCTACCGGGGAGAAGAGGGGGAAGAAACAGTAAATATAAAGCAAACATAGCATCACAAAGCATAACGTGGTAATACGACGTGTCGGGTGTGACCTAATGTATGTCTAGACGAATAGGTGAAGGGGGAAATTCAACCGGGAATGTTTTCCCGGTTCCGGACCTGTGCCAGACAGATGACCGGAGGGAGAAAGTTCCATGTTCAGCATGCTAGAGGCATGTGACAAATGAACGGACCGCGTATTCGGATTCGTTGGATTTTTCTGAGCAACTTTCATATAGAAAACATTTTCATCCGAGCTACGGATTATTTTATATGATTTCTGAAAGTTTTAACAATATTCTAGAATTATTTATATTAACAGAAAAGGAATATGACGTCAGCATTGCGTGGGGATGATGTCAGCAGTCAACAGACTCGCTGACCAGGGTCAACCGGGCCTGTGGGTCCAGTGGGACCCACATGTCAGCCTCTGTTAGTCTAACAGTAATTTAAACTAAACTAACAGCCTAATTAGAGGGGTGGGCCCCTGGTGTCAGTGACTAACTAATTACTAATTAGTTAAGAGATTAATTAACATTTTAATTATTTATAAAACCTGTTTAAAATAGCACGGGGCCCGCATGTCAGTGGCACTGGGCTGGACAGTCAGTACGTTGACTGGGTCAACCCAGTCAACGGGGCCTGCGGGGCCTGCTGGCAGTGACCCAGGGGTGGCCCCAGGTATGCCACGCTGGCAGTGGCCGGCGGCTGAACGCCGGCGACCGAAAACATGGCGCAGGCGCTCGGGACCTCGCCGGAAACGCGCCACAGAGGGCCGTTTCGAGCGCGGCCCGGCTCGTTCAGACGCGGGAGGAGCGGCATCCAACTGTGGCCTTAGCTCAGGCTGAGGCAGGCTGCAACAACGGCGGCGTCGAGCAGAGGCGGCGGCGGTGGGCGATGGTGGATTCGGCGATGCAGGGCACGGGTTGGCGCCCGGAGAGGGCCTAAGAGCAGCTGGCGCTCGCGCGCGTCCGATGGAGGTAGCGGGAGGCTGCGGGGAGGCCCGTGGGGACGACGATGATGAGCGACGCGCCGGCCGGAGTCGGGCGCAGATAGATCCGGTGCAAGGGGACATGGGAGGACAAGCAGAGGGCACTAGCGGCTTCACCGGGAGGCTCTTAGCACGTGCTCATGCTCGGCTAGCTCGGAACGAGCGGTGGCCATGGCGGCGATGGAGCAGGGCGGCGGTGGCCTACGGGAGCTATGGCGATGGCGGTTACATGCATGGAAACGGACGGGGGGTGAGGGGTTACGCGCGGGAGCTCACCGTGGGGCCGTAGGGGATGGCAGCGGGCTTGATGGAGGCTCGAGGTGGCCGGATTCGTCGACGGAGTGTGTCGGAGCCGAGGAAGAAGCCCGTGGCGGGGACGGCGCCGCGGGGGCATCCCGCTCGAGCGTGCGGTCGGAGAAGATGCAGCGGAGGCCGGTGAAGTGGAAGGGCACGTCGGAGGGAAGAGGGGGCGGCGCTCGCCGCGGTGGTGCCAGACGGCGGTGACGCGGCGCTCAGGCGAGACGGAGCGCGCGAGGTGGAGAGTGGGCGAGATATGGGGGGAGAGGAAAAGATATCTCC
>NC_057805.1:132205840-132206632 GCF_018294505.1 Triticum aestivum | reverse complement strand
GGCGAGCCGGTCGGCCGGCGACCGCGGGCACGGGCGCTCGGTCGCCCGCACAGTGAAGAAGACGCAAGAGGGGGAGCTGGGCGGCCTGGGCCGGTTTGGCCTAGCCGGCCAGCTGGGCCATTGGGCCAAGGCCCTTGGGGAGCCGGGGGGGGGGGTTTCTTTTCTTTTGTTTTCTTTTTTACTTTTTATTTATTTTTCTTTTCTGTTTTATTTCTAGTTTCTCTTTCATTTAGTTTTTATCTAATATTAAAATGATCCCTAATTTAGTAATACATTAAAACCAATGTAACATCCCATATTTTCAATTTGGTATGTTGTACATAGATCATCATTGCATATCATGTTTTATTGCATTTTGTCAAATCCTCGATAAATCCTAAGCAACTCAAGGACCCTCGAAGAGAGTTGGGGATTTTCTCGAATTTTCATATTTGATTTTCATCAAATAATAAGACGAGGATTTTGGTTTTAATTATTTTCTCTCCGGAAAAATATTTCATTTTAAAAATAAATGAGAGGAGAAAATATGACTTCTCCAAAACAATTGAAATACTGGAGGTAAAATGTTAAAATCATTTATTGGAATTTATTTGCAATTTTTATTGCATTAAAAATATTGCATGTTTTCAAAATATTTATTTTGTGTTAAAAAAATGTCCACCCTATTCTAGATTTTCTAACTAGACGGGGAAAATTTATTTTATATTTTTTTGGACTTTTATTTATTTTTCTACGAATTATTTTCCGTGATACATTTAAAAAAAACGCGCGCCCGCTGGGCCGAGCCCAGCC
>NC_057805.1:132197387-132205473 GCF_018294505.1 Triticum aestivum | reverse complement strand
AGCCGCCGCCCCTCGCCCGAGCCCCAAGCCCCGCCGCACCCCGCGCTCCCCCCCGAGCCGCCGGAGCCCCGCCCCGACGAGGTACCTCGCTGCCTCGCCTCGTTCGTCGCTGGTTTTTGTTTTAAAAAAAAACCATTCGTTTTAAAAAAAACCCTAGATCGGTTTTTTTTCGGTTTTATTATTTTGCGAGCGTTCACCGAACCGTTCGTTTTAACGAATGCGTTCGTCGGTTTTTCTCTGTTAACGAACGTCCGTTCTTTAAGCGTTCATCCTTTTTCTTTTTCGTCGGATTTTTCTGCGATTATCTCAGATTCAATTTCTGATCGAATCTTTGTTTCTGTTTAACTTCTCGCTCGTTTATCGGAATCAGGCGATTGAAGCGCCTAGAGTTTCGTCTCGAAATTCTCTTTCCGTATAACCTACTCAAACAAGTTTTTGCTACAGTAAAATTTGACCTAGATCTAGATTAGTAAACGAAGCTTGTTTCTTTCGCCGTTTGACTTTCGTTGCTTCTTTCGAGTTGATTCTTTTTGCAAACCGGAGTTCTTTAGTTGAACTTTCTGGTTGGATCTTTCATTCGAGTTTTACCTGTGCATTAGATGAGTACTGATTGTATGCTTGTTTGTTTGCGATAGAGTACCCGGAGTGTGCCGCTTGTTACTTCGAATCGCTAGGTTTTGCGGATCATCAGCAAGGCAAGTAACACTTTGATCATACTTTCCATACCCAGTTTTTATTGCATTAGATCTATTCCTCAAACATTGCATGATTAGGATCTATTTAAATTGTGGGAACTGGGAAGTAGTTGAGGTAGTACCTACCGCCTGTTTTATCTATCAAACCCTTGGGAGTTACTTCTACATTGCTACTTTATTGCCATGCTATGCTCGTAGACGTGGATTGGGTTTGAGTGATATTCATGACAGATGTGAGATTGTTAATAATGGTTTACTTAAGGTGGCAACTAAAACTCACATCTGGGTGGATTGAGGCACCTGGAGAACCCAGTGTTGTCTGATTTTATAAGGTCCGCCACCCAGGCTCAAAGGGATCATAAGATTGTTCATGCTAGAAACTTCCGTGTGCAGCCACAAGCTATTATGGGCTCTAGCATAGTTGAGTAGGTTACATGATCTCTTGAAGAGGTGGGCTAGCAGATGTAGGGGAAAGTAGGTGTACCGGTCCATCCAGAGTAAAGAGTGATTGTTTCTGAAAGACTGTGTCTCGGTCATCCGTTTCTCAAACACCATGCAGTGCGAGAAATAAAACGGAGGCGATCGAGTCTTGTGGGGAAAAGTGCGCAAACCTCTGCAGAGTGTACAAACTACTCATGGTTAGCCGTGTCCCCGGTTATGGACAACTTGAGTATCTAGTACCTGGATTATCATTTGAATCTCATCACCATGTTACTTTTTATTAATTTTGTTGGGTTAATGATGACACTTAATTGGGATTGAGTTGGAGGTACCTTCTCAATGTTTAACAACCACCATGATAGTTAAATAAAATTTATTCCTTTGTAGTAGGGAAAAATTGGCTTTTCGCATAAACTTTAACCATAGAGCTTTCCACCAGCCATATATGCATGTAGTATAGCATTATTACTGTTCATTACTCTCTATGTGTTACTTTGCCAGCATATTCTATGTGCTGACCCGTTTTCGGGCTGCAACGTTTCATGTTGCAGACTTTTCAGACGACGAGTAAGGTGCTTTGGGTCGTGGTCTTATACTCAGTGATGCCGCTGGAGTTGATGGACTCACTTATCTTCCAAGCCTTCCGCTGTTGTTGTATTAGATGGCCTTAAGCCATGTTTATCATACTTAATCTCTTTGGAGATATTCGATGTAATAAGTGTGTGATTGCTACTCTGTTATAAATCCTCCATTTGTACTGTGCGTGTCAGCATTACTGATCCAGGGATGACACTGGTGCACAGCAGCACAGACCATTTGAGGTCTGGTCGCTACAAAGTTGGTATCAGAGCACACGCTGACTGTAGGACACGACCACTAAGCTTAAGCCCTATAAAGCTTCTCTCTTCTCATTTCTGACCCCTCTCCACTTTCTACTCTTTTAGGAATGGCGGATGCAAGGAGCAAGTTCATGCAACCAGATGAAGGCACGCCTTTTGGTCGACACTTGAAGGAAGTCACCAAGTACTTGAACATAGGAATACCAAGCATCACCGGAACCTACAACGCCACATTACCCGAAGAGGAGAGCTGGAAGATTCAAGTTCACATTCCAGGAAGGACGTTTGTGCCAGTTACTGAACCCATAAGATTGGTTTCGAAGCACCAACCTGGAGTTTAGGGAAGAGCATGGCCGCACACATCGCCATGGGACGCATTGGAGAAGTCTATCACCAGGAGCTTAAGGATACAATTTACCAAATTTGTGGACGCCGAGACGCGCAATGGGAGATGATCAGAACCAAGAAGGATGGATCAATTGCAGCTTTCATCCAGGAGCAAAATCAACATATTCGTCGCCAGGAGAACCAGATGTGCACGGACAAGGAAGAACTAAAGAAGGCATTAACCAAGATCAAGGAGCTGGAGGAAGAACTCAAGGCTACACGCGAGGATTATTTGGAGGAAATCAACGCACTAGTAGGGAAGAATGACGACCTGGAGAAGAAGATTGGAGTATTCATGGGAAATCCAGTGCCAAAAGCAGAAGTCGACGAATGCACTTGTCCGGATAACTACATCATCATCGACGACACCGACTCGGAACCAAGTGAAGATGACTGGGTTGACGAAGCTGGAGCAGACATCATGGAGTCTTCAACGGATCAGAATTTCTAGTAGACCACCATATCAGTAGTAGTTTTCCCCCATTTAATAGTATAGTTCAAGCACTTTGTAACGCTAGTTAGATCGATTGTTATGCCTTGTTTGAATTGATTGAGTGATATTGATTGTATTTGTCTCATGAGCATATGGGTAGTGTTTCTCTCTAGACCTCATTCTATTCTTAATTCTCGTCTTTTCTAAACCTATCAGATGCCTCCGAGACGCGACACCGGATTTGTTTTCCCGCCAGAGATCACCCAGTTGATTCAGCAACAGAATGCCCTGATGCAAGTGTTAGTGCAGAACCAAGGCAACAACAACAACAACAACCCACCGCCACCACCACCTGTTGATCACTTAGCCCGTTTCTTGAGGCTAAATCCGCCGGTGTTTTCCAGTAGCACCGAGCCGATTGTTGCAGATGATTGGCTCCGCAAAGTTGGAAGGGAGTTGACCACTGCAGGATGCACAGATGCGGAAAGAGTGCGTTTTGCCGCACATCAGCTTGATGGACCCGCAGCATCATGGTGGGAGAATTATACAGCCACGCACCCTATTGACACTGTCACATGGGACCGGTTTCAGCAAGCTTTCCGTACAGCACATGTTTCAGCAGGAGCTATGGCTATGAAGAAGCGCGAGTTTCGTAACCTACGCCAAGGAGGATGCACCGTAGGACAGTATGTGGAGGATTTCAGTAAGTTAGCACGTTATGCACCAGATGACGTTGCTACAGATGCTGCTAAGCAGGAGAAATTTTTGGAAGGGCTGAATGATGAACTGAGTATGCAGTTGATGGTAGCAACCTTCAACAACTACCAGGAGCTGGTAGATAGAGCTCTCATGATTGAAGGAAAGCAACAGCAGATTGAAAATCGTAAGAGGAAGTATGGACAAGGGAAGTATAATTCCGGAGCTCAGCAGAAGCGACGATTTACCCCGAAGCCGGGAGGACAGTTTCAGCATACCCATGGAGGAGGTAGTTCGCACAACCATAATGGCTCCAAGAATGGTAATGGGAATGGAGGAAGCAACGGACAGAACCGCACCAACCCATCTACCCCAACCAAGAGGGATCTAAGTCACATTACTTGTTTCAAGTGCCAGAAGACCGGACATTATGCAACTGATTGTCCTGAAGCCCAAAATGGAAATGGCAATGGAAGCTCTGGGAAGAAGCCGAACCCGTTCAACAAAGGACATGTGAACCACGTGAGCGTGGAGTAGGTTGAAGCTCAGCCCGATGCAGTAATAGGTAAGTTTTTGGTTAAGTCATTTACTGCAACCGTTCTTTTCGATACTGGTGCATCGCATTCATACATATCAAGGGGATTCGTGAATAAGTTTAAGATGTCTACCCAAGTTCTCAAAACCCCTATGTTAGTAACCTCGCCAGGAGCAGAGTATATGGCAACCCAAGGATGTTTTCAAATACCATTGGCCATTGGAAGGCATGTTTTCCCCTCAGACCTCATTGTTTTGGAATCGCAAGGTGTGGATGTGATTTTGGGAATGGATTGGCTATCGTTGTATGGAGGAAACATCGATTGCGCCAGCAAGACGATTTTGCTTACCACCCCGGAAGGAAAAAGGATCAAGTATGTATCCCGGCATATGCCGAAGAGGACTCAAGTAAATTCCTTATCAGGAGTTGTACAGGAGGAAGTACCAGTGGTGAAGGATTATCCGGATGTATTTCCAGAAGAGTTGCCAGGCATGCCACCAGATAGAGACATTGAGTTCTTGATTGAACTTTTGCCAGGCACAGGGCCAATATCTAAGAGACCGTACAGGATGCCAGCAAAGGATTTGGAGGAAATTAAGAAGCAGATCAAGGAGTTACTGGATAAAGGCTATATTCGCCCAAGTTCGTCACCTTGGGGATCACCAGTACTTCTAGTGGAGAAGAAAGATGGATCGCTGAGGATGGTTGTTGATTATCGAGGATTGAATGAAGTGACCATCAAAAACAAGTATCCACTGCCGATGATCAATGATTTGTTTGACCGTCTACAAGGAGCTAAAGTATTCTCCAAGATCGATCTACGATCAGGATACCATCAGTTAAAGATTCGAGAGCAGGATATACCTAAGACGGCTTTTACCACCAGATATGGATTGTATGAGTATACCGTTATGTCATTTGGTCTGACTAACGCCCCTGCCTATTTCATGAACCTGATGAACAAAGTGTTTATGGAGTTTTTGGATAAGTTCGTCGTGGTGTTCATTGATGATATTTTAATCTTTTCCAAGAACGAGGAAGAGCATGAGGAGCATTTGCGATTGGTACTTGAGAAGCTCAGAGAACATCAGTTATATGCCAAGTTCAGCAAGTGTGAATTTTGGCTGAAGGAAGTTGGATTCCTTGGACATGTTATTTCTGGAGAAGGAATAGTAGTAGACCCTGCCAAGGTTGACACAGTGACAAGTTGGGAATCACCCGCGATAGTTGGAGAAATCCGGAGTTTTCTTGGACTTGCAGGATACTACCGGAGATTCATCGAGAATTTCTCAAGGATTGCTAAGCCCATGACTGAGCTATTGAAGAAGGACACCAAATTCAATTGGACTGAGGAATGTGAAGCTAGTTTCCAAGAGTTGAAGAAACGATTGGTTACATCACCAGTGTTGATTCTGCCAGATCAAGACAAGGACTATGAAGTTTATTGCGACGCTTCTCGTCGAGGACTTGGAGCAGTGCTTATGCAGGAAGAGTTGTGTCGTATGCTTCACGACAACTTAAACCCCATGAGAAGAATTATGCTACGCATGATTTGGAATTAGCAGCCGTGGTGCATGCGTTGAAGACATGGAGACATTTTCTCATCGGAAACCATTGTGAGGTGTACACGGATCACAAGAGTTTGAAGTACATTTTCACGCTGAAGGAGTTAAACCTCAGACAGAGGAGATGGTTGGAGCTCATTAAAGATTATGATATGAGATTGCATTATCACCCTGGAAAGGCTAACGTAGTAGCAGACGCGTTGAGCCGCAAGAGTCATGTCAACACCCTCATGACAGGAGAGTTACCTCAGGAGTTAGCCGAGGACCTTCGCGAGCTATGCTTGGAGATAGTCCCTAGAGGCTATTTAGCGACATTGGAGATTCAATCTACCTTGATGGAAAGGATTAGAGAAGCTCAGAAGTCAGACAAGGAGATTGAAGAGATAAAGGAGAAGATGAGCAAAGGAAAAACCAAGGGATTTCGTGAGGATGAGCACGATACCTTATGGTTCGAGGACCGCGTATATGTGCCAAATGATCCGGAGATCAGGAAGTTGATTTTGCAAGAAGCCCATGATTCACCATACTCGATTCACCCAGGGAATACCAAGATGTATTTGGATTTGAAGAATACTTTCTGGTGGACCGGAATGAAGAAGGATATTGCGGAGTATGTAGCAGTTTGTGATGTATGTCAGAGAGTGAAGGCAGAGCATCAGAAGCCAGCAGGATTGCTACAACCATTGCCGATACCCGAATGGAAGTGGGATAAAATAGGCATGGATTTTATCACGGGATTACTCAGGACTCGTTCAGGCTATGACTCGATATGGGTTGTAGTCGACCGTTTGACGAAAGTGGCTCATTTCATTCCAGTGAAGACCACTTACACCAGTGCTAAGTTGGCAAAGATATACATGACCAGGATCGTATGTTTGCATGGAGTGCCGAGGACCATTGTATCAGACAGAGGAACCCAATTTACCTCGAAATTTTGGAAGCAGTTACATGAAACGTTGGGAACCAGGCTGGAATTTAGTAGAGCTTTCCACCCACAGACAGATGGACAGACCGAGAGAGTCAACCAGATTTTGGAGGACATGTTCAGAGCATGTGCACTAGATTATGGATCTAGTTGGGACGACAATTTGCCATATGCGGAGTTTTCATATAACAACAGTTATCAAACCAGTTTGAAGATGGCCCCATTCGAAGCTTTGTACGGAAGGAGGTGTAGAACACCGTTGTTATGGGACGAAGTTGGAGATCGTCAGTTGTTTGGACCAGATTTGATTAAGGAGTCTGAGCAGAAAGTGAGGTTGATTCGCGATAGGCTCAAAGTAGCCCAGTCCAGGCAGAAGAGTTATGCTGATTCTAAACGAAAGGAGACAGTTCACGAAGTCGGAGACAGAGTGTATCTTCGAGTATCACCACTTCGAGGAGTGAAGCGCTTTGGAGTTAAGGGAAAGTTAGCACCCCGTTTTATCGGACCATACAGAGTTGTGGAACGTATGGGAGAGGTTGCTTACAAGCTGGAATTGCCCGAAGGATTGTCTGGAGTTCATGATGTGTTTCATGTTTCCCAGTTGAAGAAGTGCCACGCAGAGATGGCTGAGATACCACTGAGAGATACCGTGCCACTGGAAGCGATTCAGCTGGAAAGTGATTTGACTTATGAGGAGAAACCAGTTAAGATTCTTGAGTATGCCAGCCGAGTTACCCGCAGCAAGGTTATCAAGTTTTGCAAAGTTCAGTGGAGTCACCACATAGAAGATGAAGCCACCTGGGAGCGAGAGGAAGATCTACGGAAAAACCACTCCCACCTGTTTTCTAGCCAACCCGAATCTCGAGGGCGAGATTCATCTTAAGGGGGGGTAGGTTTGTAATATCCCAAATTTTCAATTTGGAATGTTATACATAGATCATCATTGCATATCATGTTTTGTTGCATTTTTAACAAATCCTCGATAAATCCTAAGCAACTCAAGGACCCTCGGAGAGAGTTGGGGATTTTCTCGAATTTTCATATTTGATTTTCATCAAATAATAAGACGAGGATTTTATTTTAATTATTTTCTCTCCGGAAAAATATTTCAATTTTAAAAAAATAAACGAGAGGAGAAAATATGACTTCTTCAAAACAATTGAAATACTGGAGGAAAAATATTAAAATCATTTATTGGATTTATTTGGATTTTATTTGCAATTTTTATTGCTTTAAAAATATTGCATATTTTCAAAATATTTATTTTGGTTTAAAAAAATGTTCACCCTATTCTAGATTTTCTAACTAGACGGGGAAAATTTATTTTTTATTTTTCTGATTTTTATTTATTTTTTTACGAATTTTCTTTCCGCGGAACTTATTTAAAAAAAAGATCCGCCCGCGCGCCGACTGGGCCAAAGGCCCAGCCGAGGGCCCAGCCCCGCCGCCCGTCGTCTCTGTCCCGGAGACGGGATCGCCGCCGAATCCCGGCCGGCTACGCCGCCGCCCGATGCCCCCTTCCCTAATCTCGGACCCCCCCTCCTATATATATAGCGCCCTCCCTCTCTTT
>NC_057805.1:132195072-132196904 GCF_018294505.1 Triticum aestivum | reverse complement strand
GCCGCCGCGCCCCCCCGAGCCCCGCACCCCGTCGCCGAGCCCGGAGCCCGCCGGAGCTTCGCCGGAGCCCGTCCCCGTGGTACTGCCGCCGCCCGTTCTTTGCCGGTTTTCGTTTTTAAAAAAAAACCTTTGTTTTAAAAAAAACCTAGATCGGTTTTTTTTGGTTTTATTATTTTGCGAGCGTTCACCGAACCGTTCGTTTTAACGAACGCGTTCGTCGGTTTTTCTCTGTTAACGAACGTCCGTTCTTTAAGCGTTCGTCCGTTTTTCTTTTTTGTCGGATTTTTCTGCGATTATCTCAGATTCGATTTCTGATCGAATCTTTGTTTCTGTTTAACTTCTCGCTCGTTTATCGGAATCAGGCGATTCAAGCGCCTAGAGTTTCGTCTCGAAATTCTCTTTCCGTTTAACCTACTCAAACAAGTTTTTGCTACAGTAAAATTTGACCTAGATCCAGATTAGTAAACGAAGCTTGTTTCTTTTGCCGTTTGACTTTCGTTGCTTCTTTCGAGTTGATTCTTTTTGCAAACCGGAGTTCTTTAGTTGAACTTTCTGGTTGGATCTTTCATTCGAGTTTTACCTGTCCATTAGATGAGTACTGATTGTATGCTTGTTTGTTTGCGATAGAGTACCCGGAGTGTGCCGCTTGTTACTTCGAATCGCTAGGTTTTGCGGATCATCAGCAAGGCAAGTAACACTTTGATCATACTTTCCATACCCAGTTTTTATTGCATTAGATCTATTCCTCAAACATTGCATGATTAGGATCTATTTAAATTGTGGGAACTGGGAAGTAGTTGAGGTAGTACCTACTGCCTGTTTTATCTATCAAACCCTTGGGAGTTACTTCTACGTTGCTACTTTATTGCCATGCTATGCTCGTAGACGTGGATTGGGTTTGAGTGATATTCATAACAGATGTGAGATTGTTAATAATGGTTTACTTAAGGTGGCAACTAAAACTCACATCTGGGTGGATTGAGGCACCTGGAGAACCCAGTGTTGTCTGATTTTATAAGGTCCGCCACCCAGGCTCAAAGGCATCATAAGATTGTTCATGCTAGAAACTTCCGTGTGCAGCCACAAGCTATTATGGGCTCTAGCATAGTGAAGAAGACGCAAGAGGGGGAGCTGGGCGGCCTGGGCCGGTTTGGCCTAGCCGGCCAGCTGGGCCAGTGGGCCAAGGCCCTTGGGGAGCCGGGGGGTTTCTTTTCTTTTGTTTTCTTTTTTACTTTTTATTTATTTTTCTTTTCTGTTTTATTTCTAGTTTCTCTTTCATTTAGTTTTTATCTAATATTAAAATGATCCCTAATTTAGTAATACATTAAAACCCATGTAACATCCCAAATTTTCAATTTGGTATGTTGTACATAGATCATCATTGCATATCATGTTTTATTGCATTTTGTCAAATCCTCGATAAATCCTAAGCAACTCAAGGACCCTCGGAGAGAGTTGGGGATTTTCTCGAATTTTCATATTTGATTTTCATCAAATAATAAGACGAGGATTTTGGTTTTAATTATTTTCTCTCCGGAAAAATATTTCATTTTAAAAATAAATGAGAGGAGAAACTATGACTTCTCCAAAACAATTGAAATACTGGAGGTAAAATGTTAAAATCATTTATTGGAATTTATTTGCAATTTTTATTGCATTAAAAATATTGCATGTTTTCAAAATATTTATTTTGTGTTAAAAAAATGTCCACCCTATTCTAGATTTTCTAACTAGACGGGGAAAATTTATTTTATATTTTTTTGGACTTTTATTTATTTTTCTAAGAATTATTTTCCGCGATACATTTAAAAAAAACGCGCGCCCGCTGGGCC
>NC_057805.1:132164317-132194681 GCF_018294505.1 Triticum aestivum | reverse complement strand
CACGGGAGCCGCCGCCCCTCGCCCGAGCCCCAAGCCCCGCCGCACCCCGCGCTCCCCCCCGAGCCGCCGGAGCCCCGCCCCGTCGAGGTACCTCGCTGCCTCGCCTCGTTCTTTGCCGGTTTTTGTTTTTTTAAAAACCATTCATTTTAAAAAAAACCCTAGATCGGTTTTTTTTGGTTTTATTATTTTGCGAGCGTTCACCGAACCGTTCGTTTTAACGAACGCGTTCGTCGGTTTTTCTCTGTTAACGAACGTCCGTTCTTTAAGCGTTCATCCGTTTTTCTTTTTCGTCGGATTTTTCTGCGATTATCTCAGATTCGATTTCTGATCGAATCTTTGTTTCTGTTTAACTTCTCGCTCGTTTATCGGAATCAGGCGATTCAAGCGCCTAGAGTTTCGTCTCGAAATTCTCTTTTCGTCTAACCTACTCAAACAAGTTTTTGCTACAGTAAAATTTGACCTAGATCCAGATTAGTAAACGAAGCTTGTTTCTTTTGCCGTTTGACTTTCGTTGCTTCTTTCGAGTTGATTCTTTTTGCAAACCGGAGTTCTTTAGTTTAACTTTCTGGTTGGATCTTTCATTCGAGTTTTACCTGTGCATTAAATGAGTACTAATTGTATGCTTGTTTGTTTGCGATAGAGTACCCGGAGTGTGCCGCTTGTTACTTCGAATCGCTAGGTTTTGCGGATCATCAGCAAGGCAAGTAACACTTTGATCATACTTTCCATACCCAGTTTTTATTGCATTAGATCTATTCCTCAAACATTGCATGATTAGGATCTATTTAAATTGTGGG
This sequence comes from Triticum aestivum, assembly GCF_018294505.1. Lineage (NCBI taxonomy): Eukaryota > Viridiplantae > Streptophyta > Magnoliopsida > Poales > Poaceae > Triticum > Triticum aestivum. Next base: position 132,193,884 of record NC_057805.1, on the reverse strand, counting down.
AACTGGGAAGTAGTTGAGGTAGTACCTACTGCCTGTTTTATCTATCAAACCCTTGGGAGTTACTTCTACGTTGCTACTTTATTGCCATGCTATGCTCATAGACGTGGATTGGGTTTGAGTGATATTCATGACAGATGTGAGATTGTTAATAATGGTTTACTTAAGGTGGCAACTAAAACTCACATCTGGGTGGATTGAGGCACCTGGAGAATCCAGTGTTGTCTGATTTTATAAGGTCCGCCACCCAGGCTCAAAGGGATCATAAGATTGTTCATGCTAGAAACTTCCGTGTGCAGCCACAAGCTATTATGGGCTCTAGCATAGTTGAGTAGGTTACATGATCTCTTGAAGAGGTGGGCTAGCAGATGTAGGGAAAAGTAGGTGTACCGGTCCATCCAGAGTAAAGAGTGATTGTTTCTGAAAGACTGTGTCTCGGTCATCCGTTTCTCAAACACCATGCAGTGCGAGAAATAAAACGGAGGCGATCGAGTCTTGTGGGGAAAAGTGCGCAAACCTCTGCAGAGTGTACAAACTAATCATGGTTAGCCGTGTCCCCGGTTATGGACAACTTGAGTATCTAGTACCTGGATTATCATTTGAATCTCATCACCATGTTACTTTTAATTAATTTTGTTGGGTTAATGATGACACTTAATTGGGATTGAGTTGGAGGTACCTTCTCAATGTTTAACAACCACCATGATAGTTAAATAAAATTTATTCCTTTGTAGTAGGGAAAAATTGGCTTTTCGCATAAACTTTAACCATAGAGCTTTCCACCAGCCATATATGCATGTAGTATAGCATTATTACTGTTCATTACTCTCTATGTGTTACTTTGCCAGCATATTCTATGTGCTGACCCGTTTTCGGGCTGCAACGTTTCATGTTGCAGACTTTTCAGACGACGAGTAAGGTGCTTTGGGTCGTGGTCTTATACTCAGTGATGCCGCTGGAGTTGATGGACTCACTTATCTTCCAAGTCTTCCGCTGTTATCGTATTAGATGGCCTTAAGCCATGTTTATCATACTTAATCTCTTTGGAGATATTCGATGTAATAAGTGTGTGATTGCTACTCTGTTATAAATCCTCCATTTGTACTGTGCGTGTCAGCATTACTGATCCAGGGATGACACTGGTGCACAGCAGCACAGACCATTTGAGGTCTGGTCGCTACAACCCACTACAACAAAAGGTTTTACCCCAATACAATTTAGTTTAGTATTTTGTTAATTATAAAAGCATTTAAATATTGGTTTTTGCTACCGTTTTATTCACCTAAGGGTATTTAAACATTTTATAAAAATGGGGTTTCTTCACCATTATTAGCTAGGGATTATTTGTCACAAATAGAACATTTTAGCTTTAATGTTTGAAAACTTTTGCCGTTTGACTTGAGTTTGAATTTTGAATTCGAACGGGATTGAATCATCGGGAGATTGACGACAGTAACCGAGGTGACGTGGCATCATTAACAGAGGTTCACTGTAGCTTAATTATCCGGCGTCACAATTCTCCTCCACTACAAGAAATCTCGTCCCGAGATTTAAGAGGGGGAGTAAGGGGAAAGGTCTGGTTACGAAATTCTAACGAACCTTCTCGGTCTTGCTTGCTCTTCTCGAAGAAGTTGATCCCTAATGTTGATGTCTTGATTTCTCTGCTCCAGGTCATCATGATGAAGTCAGCCTCCTTCCTTAGGAAACTCCATCGTACTTACGAATAAGGGGCAGTTCGACAATGATAGAATGCTATAAGGGGTAATCGTCTGGGAGTATCCCATGAAAGAACAGATGAATATCTCTCGAGTTGAACAAATGAAAGACCTCGAGAGCAAAGTAAGAAGGTACAATAAGGAGTTCCAAGCGGATAGACAATCGTTCGATGTCTGAAACAGAGTGAAATGGGTTCAAAGCGTCGAAGAATGAATCTTGTGTCTGATACCAGAATAGACTACTACGTAGGTGGCCCGTGACTTGCATACGGAGGCAAGCGCGAGGAATAACCTTGGGAACAGGGGTACGGGACCTGTGGGTTATGGGCCCACCATGTGGGATAAAAGTTGGAAGGGTGGAGACGTCTTGCGTGATCATGCAAGAAAGGCATGTCAGAGGGTAGCCTGTCGATTATGTCGGCAACAACGTCGGTACCAAGGGCGAGGGACGAAGAGAACTATTTTCCTGCTTGTTGAACGAGGCAGACCAATAGGCAAAGTTCTTGTCCATCAGTGGCTACTGGAATGTCATCAACAATAGTAACAGGGTCTTCCTGACAGAATTGTACACCGTGGTGTTTACGTAAGCAGGAGAATATTTCTGCTTAGATCATATAGATCACAAGAAAGGTTAAACCAAACAATGGAAAGGAAAATGTGATTATCAGATTAAACAGAACAATGGAAAGGAAAATGTGTTAAAACACATATTTCAGGGGTATTTCCTTCCCAAGGACAAATAGAGTATGGTATCCGTGACAGGATATAATGTAGAAAACCCTCTAGGTAAGGGGAGAGAAATTTCATGACAATACCCATGGAACGGTGTTTGGATAATTGAGCAAGAAACATTTAGCATTGGGCTTCAAATGTTCTTGTTGAAAATCGGAGTACCACAGACATGCTTAGAGATAGCACTGGCATGGTCTTCAAGCAAAGATCAGACTTTCGATACACAAAGGATCCATTAGGAACAACTTATAGAATAAGTCTTACAATTTCCTCATGGAAGAATGGTTAATCTTGCTAAAATGGAAACTATAACAATAGGTCCTACGGCAAGGTGCACTCGGCATGACATCATCTTACCGGGTCATATAAAAGACCAATGTTATAACTCTTGGAAATATATTCCAACCATCATATCTGACCAAGATTCAGATCTGATTTGTGTGAGGATACCTCAGGCTCGGGATGTCTGAGAAGAAAAGGTGCAACACAAATTGTCGACATGACATTGTAAGATTCTCGGTAAATGAACTATGGAAGCAAGTTCCGAATCATGAGTTCATTATTAAATCAAGGAGAGAATGAGGAGGTGGTTGATTAACTCAGTGACAATTCATCGAGATTTCCAAAAGATGGATTTCCACAATTATGTGAACAAGGAGATAGCTTTTGTCAGTTCAAATGATATAATGAGGTATGCTCGAGGAAACATACACGATTAAACATTGGTTGACGGTGCACCCGAAATACGGACTTAGGTAGCACAAACAATGTTAGAATGGCGATTCGATAACCAATGGTCTAAGAATGAAATGTTGACCATTAACTTCAAAGCAATAAGGTTGCTAGAAGTTTTAAAATTACTAGTCCATATGTCGGTATTCCTGTTAGGAACAACACGGGGACCAAGAAAAGAATGGTGATGGTGAAGTATCACTTATATCAAAAATTCTCAAGAGGTGGTGAGATTCTCACGACATCCCTAACATAAAGATGGTAATACTCCAAGGTAGAGAAGAACAATTGCTGGATAGCAAGGATCTCAAGGTACATCACAAAGCACGAACAAGTTTGTGTTGAACGAAAGGCAATAAAGTGGTCGATGATAACACAAATCATCGAGAGCAAAGGGTGGTATTTCTCATCAAGAATTCGATAGATACCTTGGAAGACCTCAGGATGTTGATGATGATCACAACACATTTGTCGAGAGATCTCATGAAGATGTAATCAATCAGCGACGACATCAGGCCAAAGGAATGATGAAGCGAAGGGTTATTGGAACCATGGGTATGACACAAACTCAGAATCCAGTTTGTGGTTCGAGGTGAAATGAGAAGACGAGGAAATCGACGTAAGCTTAGCTTATTGTCGAAAGATGTGCTCCGGTAATAAGGAACGGGTGGCACAGTTAAAATTTAGCACGATAAAGATATAGCCAATCAGGCTAGCAATGACTTGAAGGATTATTAAACTCATAAGCCACAAAAATTACTTAGAGTTATTAAATCGGAGTGCTGGATCGATTCACTTATCGGTGTTCTCGAGTGACAATTAACTCATAACCGGGGGGGCACTGGAATCGGCGAGAATAATAGTTGATGAAGAACTCATAAGAAGTTATCTAGTTCCGTGATATTCTCGAGATACCTGAGGGTATACTCGAAGGTATAACAGAATAGAGGTTGGATAGATGTATTGACCTGCAGAAGACAAGTACTTCAACTTGTCCGAGAAATGGGATCAAAGGAGAATAATATGGTCGGAACCATAGCTGCAGGGGATCCAATTTAATGACGCCGAAAGAATTACCCAAATGATTAAATATTTTGCAAGAAGCTTCCATGATAAGTTCCACATCGGGTCCATGGGCATGAACACAAAGTTCAAGGTCGACTCCCACTTCTTTAATGCATAACTTTTCATTTACTCCTCACTTTCGAAGAAGTTGTAGTGTTGAAATTTTATCTGGCAAAATACCAGAAGAGTATGACTCGTGAAAACTTTCGAGTCCACACATATTAAGGCATAGGTTCAACCCATCAGGGTATCGTGGAAATATATACCACAAGCTTCAATAGTAAATACCACCAGCTCGAAAGCTGAGCATGGTTGAGAAAGCAGAGGATACAATTTACCGAAGGCTTTATATATCCGTGGAAAGGCTCACAAGGTTATTTGCACATGGAGGACACTGCCGGATAATAATCCAACAAGAGGTCTGGTGGTCTACAACGGAGCTAATGTGAGTATCGGTACTCTATCAAGGAAGAAGGAATGCAAGTGCATCGGATTATAGAAACAACTGACTAACTCAAAGCTCAAATGCAAAGGAATTATCATTTCCAAATCAAGGGATCGGAAACCAACGGTCTGATTAAGAATGGATAAGTTGAATAGACTTAGGGGTACAATCGATGGCAATTTGATGGGTCCATAACCAGTTCACGTTTCAAATGACGTCTGAGCCGGAAGGATGAATTCTAGGCTCTGATTGAGGATTGCGAGCATTCGCAACAAATTGAATCAACGAACTCAAAATGATAATGACAAGAGATGCCAATAAGATTACGAGACTTAAGATTAATCATAATGCAAGTAAGCAAGAATTTCAAGAGCAAAAGGCTCCTGAGGATTTTCGGAAGATCGAATGGTATTTTGAACACTTTTGTGAAATACTTGAATCAACTGGGGATGAGCGGATACTCGGTAAGTGCGAGAATTATCCGTAGGAGTATTCAGGTGAGAAAGAACAACAAGGCAGTAAGCTCAAAGGATTCTCTGAACAACAGAGAGAATTTCGGGGTATCTTGTAATAACAAGATCAACTGGGAAACATTGTATGAATGGTGAGTATACGTGGTTATCCATAGGAGTTTATCGATGAAAGGGAATTGCAAAAGTGATGAACACAAGTTCTCGGGTTATCAGCGGAGAGTATCTTCAGGGTCTTCACGTGCAGCAGACGATCATCAGTAATAAGGGGCTCTCCGGGTGAAAGTGATAACGAGATCCTAATGTTAGATTTAGCAAAATTCACTTAACCCGAATAGAAGAGAGATCAGAGTCCCAGAGTATAGACAAGGAGTAAAAGATCCTAATACCACCCAATGGCGACGTGTGCCCGTAAGCCACACAGCCATGTTAGTAAAAGTTTTTCAATGACTAGACTCGACTTCAGCCAAGGAGTTGGAAAGGGGGATTCCTACAGGCAGTCGGCTCTGATACCAACTTGTGACGCCCCCGATTCAATCGTACACTAATCATGCACACAAATGTATATGATCAAGATCAGGGACTCACGGGAAGATATCACAACACAACTCTACAACATAAATAAGTCATACAAGCATCATAATACAAGCCAGGGGCCTTGAGGGCTCGAATACAAGTGCTCGATCATAGACGAGTCAGCGGAAGCAACAATATCTGAGTACAGACATAAGTTAAACAAGTTTGCCTTAAGAAGGCTAGCACAAACTGGGATACAGATCGAAAGAGGCACAGGGCTCCTGCCTGGGATCCTCCTAAACTACTCCTGGTCGTCGTCAGCGGGCTGCACGTAGTAGTAGGCACCTCCGGTGTAGTAGGTGTCGTCGTCGACGGTTGCGTCTAGCTCCTGGGCTCCGGCATCTGGTTGCGACAACCAGGTAGAAAGGAAAAGGGGAAAAGAGGGAGAAAAGCAACCATGAGTACTCATCCAAAGTACTCGCAAGCAAGGAGCTACACTACATATGCATGGGTATATGTGTAAAGGGCCATATCGGTGGACTGAACTGCAGAATGCCAGAATAAGAGGGGGATAGCTAATCCTGTCGAAGACTACACTTCAGGCCACCTCCATCTTGCAGCATGTAGAAGAGAGTAGATGGTAAGTTCACCAAGTAGCATCGCATAGCATAATCCTACCCGGCAATCCCCTCCTCGTCGCCCTGTTAGAGAGCGATCACCGGGTTATATCTGGCACTTGGAAGGGTGTGGTTTATTAAGTATCCAGTTCTAGTTGTCATAAGGTCAAGGTACAACTCCGGGTCGTCCTTTTACCGAGGGACACGGCTATTCGAATAGATAAACTTCCCTGCAGGGGTGCACCACATAACCCAACACGCTCGATCCCATTTGGCCGGACACACTTTCCTGGGTCATGCCCGGCCTTGGAAGATCAACACGTCGTAGCCCCACCTAGGCTCAACAGAGAGGTCAGCACGCCGGTCTAAATCCTATGCGCGCAGGGGTCTGGGCCCATCGCCCATTGCACACCTGCATGTTGCGTACGCGGCCGGAAGCAGACCTAGCCCCCTTAATACAAGCGCGAGCTTACGGTCCAATGCGGCGTGCGCCACTCAGTCGCTGACGTCAAAAAGAGCTTCGGCTGATACCACGACGCCGAGTGCCCATAATTGTTCCCGCGTAGTTGGTTAGTGCGTATAGACCAAATGGCCAGACTCAGATCAAATACCAAGATCTTGTTAAGTGTGTTAAGTATCCGCGAACGCCGACCAGGGCCAGGCCTACCTCTCTCCTAGGTGGTCTCAACCTGCCCTGTCGCTCCGCCACAAAGTAATAGTCGGGGGCCGTCAGGAACCCAGGCCCACCTCTACCGGGATGGCTCCTTTCAGCCCCCTCATCAGAATCACTTGCGGGTACTCAAAGAGCTGACCCGACTTTAGTCACCATGTGTCATGTATATAAAGTATATAGTATATACCCGTGATCACCTCCCGAAGTGATCATGGCCCAGTAGTATAGCATGGCAGACGGACAAGAGTGTAGGGCCACTGATGGAACACTAGCATCCTATACTAAGCAGTAGGATAGCAGGTAAGGGTAACAACTGTAGCAACAATGACAGGCTATGCAACAGAATAGGATTAACCGAAATCAGTAACATGCTACACTACTCTAATGCAAGCAGTATAGAGAAGAATAGGCGATATCTGGTGATCAAGGGGGGGGCTTGCCTGGTTGCTCTGGCAAGGAGGGGTCGTCGTCGACGTAGTCGATCACAGGGGCAGCATCGGTCTCGGGGTCTACCGGAGAGAAGATGGGGAAGAAATAGTAAATATAAAGCAAACATAGCATCACAAAGCATAACGTGGTAATACAACGTGTCGGGTGTGACCGAATGTATGTCTACACTAATAGGTGAAGGGGGAAATTCAACCGGGAATGTTTTCCCGGTTCCACACCTGTGCTAGACTGATGACCGGAGGGGGAAAGTTCCATGTTCAGCATGCTAGAGGCATGTGACAATTGAATGGACCGCGTATTCAGATTCGTTGGATTTTTCTGAGCAACTTTCATATAGAAAACATTTTCATCCGAGTTACGAATTATTTTATATGATTTTTGAAAGTTTTAACAATATTCTGGAATTATTTATATTAATAGAAAAGGAATATGACGTCAGCATTGCGTGGGGATGACGTCAGCAGTCAACAGACTCGCTGACCAGGGTCAAACCGGGCCTGTGGGTCCAGTGGGACCCACATGTCAGCCTCTGTTAGTCTAACAGTAATTTAAACTAAACTAACAGCCTAATTAGAGGGGTGGGCCCCTGGTGTCAGTGACTAACTAATTACTAATTAGTTAACAGATTAATTAACATTTTAATTATTTATAAAACCTGTTTAAAATAGCACGGGGCCCGCATGTCAGTGGCACGGGCCTGCACAGTCAGTACGTTGACTGGGTCAACCCAGTCAACGGGGCCTGTGGGGCCCGCTGGCAGTGACCCAGGGGTGGCCCCAGGTGTGCCACGCTGGCAGTGGCCGGCGGCTGAACACCGGCGACTGAAAACATGGCGGAGGCGCTCGGGACCTCGCCGGAAACGCGCCACAGAGGGCCGTTTCGAGCGCGGCCCGGCTCGTTCGGACGCGGGAGGAGCGGCGCATCCAACTGTGGCCTTAGCTCGGGCTGAGGCGGGCTGCAACAACGGCGGCGTCGAGCAGAGGCGGCGGCGGCGGGCGATGGTGGATTCGGCGATGCAGGGCACGGGTCGGCGCCCAGAGAGGGCCTACGAGCTGCTGGCGCTCGCGCGCGTCCAATGGAGGTAGCGGGAGGCTGCGGGGAGGCCCGTGGGGACGACGACGATGAGCGACGCGCCGGCCGGAGTCGGGCGCAGATGGATCCGGTGCAAGGGGACATGGGAGGACAAGCAGAGGGCACTAGCGGCTTCACCGGGAGGCTCTTAGCACGTGCTCGGCTAGCTCGGAACGAGCGGTGGCCATGGCGGCGATGGAGCAGGGCGGCGGTGGCCTACGGGAGCTATGGCGATGGCGGTTACACGCATGGAAACAGATGGGGGGGTGAGGGGTTACGCGCGGGAGCTCACCGTGGGGCCGTAGGGGATGGCAGCGGGCTTGATGGAGGCTCGAGGTGGCCGGATTCGTCGACAGAGTGTGTCGGAGCCGAGGAAGAAGCCGGTGGCGGGGACGGCGCCGCGGGGGCGTCCCGCTCGAGCGTGCGGTCGGAGAAGATGCAGCGGAGGCCGGTGAAGCGGAAGGGCACGTCGGAGGGAAGAGGGGGCGGCGCTCGCCGCGGTGGTGCCAGACGGCGGCGACGCGGCGCTCAGGCGAGACGGAGCGCGTGAGGTGGAGAGTGGGCGAGATCTGGGGGGAGAGGGAAAGATATCTGCGCGGCAAGGGGGCTGACGAGGATGAGGTCGAGGGGGGAGGGCTCGTCCTTCTCCCCGGTGTTGCCGCGGCGTGGGGCGGCGAGCCGGTCGGGCGGCGACCGCAGGCACGGGCGCTCGGTTGCTCGCACAGTGAAGACGACGCGGGAGGGGGAGCTGGGCGGCCTGGGCCGGTTTGGGCTAGCCGGGCAGCTGGGCCAGTGGGCCAAGGCCCTTGGGGAGCCGGGGGTTTCTTTTCTTTTTACTTTTTATTTATTTTTCTTTTCTGTTTTATTTCTAGTTTCTCTGTCATTTAGTTTTTATCTAATATTAAAATGATCCCTAATTTAGTAATACATTAAAACCCACTACAACAAATGGTTTTACCCCAAAACAATTTAGTTTAGTATTTTGTTAATTATAAAAGCATTTAAATATTGGTTTTTGCTACCATTTTATTCACCTAAGGGTATTTAAACATTTTATAAAAATGGGGTTTCTTCACCATTATTAGCTAGGGATTATTTGTCACAAATAGAACATTTTAGCTTTAATGTTTGAAAACTTTTGCCGTTTGACTTGAGTTTGAATTTTGAATTCGAACGGGATTGAATCATCGGGAGATTGACGACAGTAACCGAGGTGACGTGGCATCATTAACAGAGGTTCAGTGTAGCTTAATTATCCGGGCGTCACACCGATGGTCCGTAGGAGGCCTATACTACTATAGTAGGTAGCAAGCCATGGTTACAACGGTCCGTATGTGGCCCATGGTTATTGGGGCCACTAACAAACCGCGGAAAAAGAACTACAGTGACTACATGCAAATAAATGAACAAGATAATAAGGAAATAAATAAGCAAGCAACTTATGCTAGGCTATTATGGCTACTACATATATTACATCCACTGGGCATCAAAGTTCGCTACTAGTGCAAATATAGTGAAGAAAGCAGCATATTACATACATTGGGCGTCTAAATTGGCCACCAGTGCAAATAAACGCAGCAGCAAAACAAGTCCAGAACTGAAACCACTTTACAAGAGCTCAAGAAACGATATCCTGGGTACCCACCAAGCTTAGCAAGCTTATTAGTTTTCTCTTGTTTGGCGCTAAAATCCTCCAACGCTTGCTGTTGGACCAGAAAGTATGCATCTGAATTTTGTAGGGACATCCTCAGTCCTTCGGCTTCTTGTTGCAGCACAGCTGACTGATGCCTTTCAGCTTGTAGCTGAGACTCAAGAAGCCGAAGTGATGTAGGCAGCGAGTTCGAAGAGCTTGTGCCAGCGGTAGTGGCAAGTAACTCGAACACTACATCAAGGCAGGACTTTGGGGTTGTCTCACTGTCTACAAGATATTTTTTATCAGCTTTTTTGGAGACCAACAGGGTTGTCTCACTATCTTGAACCTTATCTGCATTACTTTCTCTACCATTGCATAATGGGGTGCTCTTCTCCAATATTCTGTCGGCATTCTACAAGAGAAACAAGCAGACACATCACGGGTTTAGCATGCAGTATATGTAACTCATTTTGGTAAACTGGTTCAGTAGTAAGGTGGACAGGATAACAGCATGAAACAAACATATATCTATGTACTACGGTCACTGTATTGTCTATATCATTCAAGTTTATGTTGCCAAATCAAGATAGGGACACAGTTCAAATCATATTTGTTTAAGACAAAGCAGCATAGACAGAATATAAGTGTGGGAAACTACACAACACTTGTAATGTGCTTGACATGAGAACATAACTATTTATACAATTGAAACTGAAATTAACATAGAACAAGAAGTTAGAACAACAATCCAGTTAAATAAATAGGTCTAAAACATACCTATATGATGGCTAACTAAACATGATAGCATGACAAAATTTCACATATATGGTGGCTAACTAAAAATGATAGAATGACATAATTCAAAATATGATGACTCTGTAAACAAGATGACATGATATAACTATATGATGTGTCCATTAAAGTGGTTGGCATGCCATAATTCGCATATATGCCGTCGACGGAAACATGATGGCATGATATAATCATGGATAGAAGGACATAATTCAAAATATGATGACTATGTAAACAGGATGAGATGATATAACTATATTATGTCTTTAGAAAATGGGTTGGCATGCCATAATTCAGATACATGTTGTCTATGTAAACATCATGGCATGATATAATTCAAATATATGATTTATATACTAAGCAAGTAAGCATATGGCAATCACATATATGATGTCTAAACTAAGCAGATGGCATGCAATATTGTGTATATGATGTAAAAACTAAGCTTTACAAGATAAAATATGCATGATATGAGTAATATAACCCTGTCAAGTTTGAGCATACACCTCAGGGGGGAAATAGGACTGGTCATCTATCTCTGAATCCTCCTCTGAGGAGCTGTGTGTAACCAACAAGATATCTGCTTCAGCATGTAGCATTGTCTGCTCTGAAGACCTTGTTTTCACTCCAAATTTTTCCATCACCGATTCAAATGGCTGATGCACAGGAAGAGTAGTTGAATATACAAACATTGTCGACAAATGGAATACATAATACAAAAAAGGATGGCATGATATAATTCACATATATGATGCTTGGCTAAACATCATGGCATTGCATAATTCACATATATAATGCCTTGCAACAAGATAGTATTGCATAATTCACATATATAATGTCTTGAAACAAGATAGCATTGCATAATTCACATATATGGTAATTAGACAGTAAACAGGTGGCATTCACACTAAGCATGTCTAAACTAAGCAAATGACACAACAATGCAAGACACCATATGCATAATATGAGCAATATAACCCTGCTAAGTTAGAGCATGCACCTCGGGGGGGATAGGACTGGTCATCTGTCTCTGAATCCTCCTCTGAGGAGAAATCCGTAACCAGCAAGATGTGTGCTTCATCAGATAGCATTGTCTGCTCTGAAGACCTTGTTTTCACTCCAGATTTTTCCATGACCGTGTCAAATGGCCGATGCACTGGAAGTGTAGTTGAATGTACTAACATTTTTGACAAATGTAATACATAATGGAAAAAAGGATGGCATGATATAATTCACATACAAGATGACTGGCTAAGCAGGATGGCATTGCAAAATTCACACATATGATGCCTGGCTAAACAAGATGGCATTGCTTAATTCACATATATGATATACAAACTAAACAGATGGCATTCACACAAATCATGTCTAAACTAAGCAGATGACATATTTGATGTATAAAGTAAGCAATGCAAGGCGTCATATGCATGATATGACCAACATCATCATGCCAAGTTAGAGCAAAGACCTCAGGGGGTAAATAGGAGTGGTCTGCTCCCTGTGAATCCCCCTCTGAATAGTTATGTTCCTCTTGATTACAGTCTGGAATGGGGGAGGGGGTTGCTTTTGTGCCCACCATGGAGGGACGTCTACATGAAATTTTATTGCCACACAAAGCTCGTCTCTTTTTCTCTACATGTTCAGTACCATTGTGTATAATAACTAACATGCATAGGAATATAACATAGTGAGATTATGTAAGGAGTGCATGCAGAAATCCAGAGTGATGGTAGCAAGCTGTGGATAGACCCAAAACCAATGATAGCAGACAGATAATAGCTTCAGTTAAAAAATACAAATAATGGCTCCTTTACTGCTTGTTTCCCACCCAACATGAAACTCATAGTAGACACCCGAGATTAACCAGATAGTAGATAGATGCTATTGATTGCTGGCCCAATATGTACCCCACAACCATTTAAAAACTCAAGTTTGAGTATTAGTTTGGACACGACTCAGAGTCTAAGAGGTGAACAGGACGATAAAGTAGCATGTAATATTAAGCGACGCATTATGTAAGCACACACGAAAGAGTGTGAGCTCTCTTGCGGACCCGTGTAGTCTTCAAGGTCATCTCCTTAGTTGATGATGGTAATGCAGTTGTCGTGGCTGCCGGCGGTGGGGAAGAAGATCCGAGGCAGCAAAAGATGGTCTGGAGGGCGGATCCCTTTTGTGGTGAACCCTTCCGTCATTGGAGCAGCTGAGCTAGGGTGGACGACGGCGCGGCAGGAGCAGGACAAACCACACAAGGTTTTCTTTGACACATATTTGTAACTGAAGTAATTCTGTAAGGGCTTGTTTGAATTGGAGGATTCTAACAACGCCGGGGTAGGAAATACACAGGAATAGGATAGGAATGCACATGCAAAACAGAGAATTTAAAAACATAAGATTTCTGTCAATCTGTGTGTTTGGTTCACAAGAATTGGAAGATCACAGGAATGCAAAGAAGCATGGTCAAATTAAGTCAAACCATAAGAAAATGTACAGTTATAATGGTATTATGCTACTATCACTTAGTCTTGTGCTTCATGAATAGGAATTCAAAAAGGAGGGCCAAGTGGATATTAAAATTCCTACGATTTTTCTCTGAAAGAGACACTAAAGGAACAAATCCTACAATTTTCCTTTGCTCCATTCCTTTGAACCAAATGCATAAATATTAGTACCATAGGAAACTTTTCAATTCCTATGTTTTTCCTACACCTTCCCTTTCAACCATTGGCGATTCTGGTAGGCAGGCTTGAACAAGCAAAAGCCTACACTCCAAAAATGTTTTTGTACTACTTCTACTACTTTGGACCCAGGACACTGCCCTACTAGCTCTACTCCCAGGCCCATCTACACATGCACAACTCAAACACATAGATATAAATAATGATGGCTTTCGAGAGAGTCCATCACGGATAGCTAAGTTTCCTAGTACCTCATTGCTTGTCATATAGGAGAAACTAATCGTATTTCACATTACTACATGTGCTAAGTGCACAATATATATATATAACATGTAGAGTAAAAAAGCGATGCAACAAGTGTACAACCTCTTTGGGTTGGTCGCTGAGGATGCTGCGGTTGATGTGGCTGTCGGAGGAGGGGAAGAAGATCTTAGGCGTCTGGAGATGGAGCTGAGGGTACTGCTCCGCTGTGGAGGGTTTCGTCGTTGGAGCAGCTCCGATGAGGTGTACGACGGTGAGGATGAAGCAGGACAAGAGAGACAATGTTAACATGAAGTGGTATTCTAATAGCATCTCCAATAGATGATGTAAAATACATCACCAAAAAGTGCTAAATGTAAAATACATCAGTCACTCATCTCTGAACTTAACTGTCGAAACTGAATTTTACTGTCGGAACTGAACACACTAGTAGTGGAAAAGCAGTGCACTAATAGTTTTGGCCGCTCAAGCACTACTGGCGGATCAGTAGTGATCTAAATCGGTAGCCGCTCCAATAGGGAACGTACTACCAGAGAGCAGCCGAGGCAGCTGGTTGTGCAGCAGCAGCGCCCGGAGCAGCAGCGCGCGCGAGAGCCGAGGCAGTTGGTCGTGTAGTAGCATCTCAGGTAGCAGCAGCAGGGGCTCAAGCGAGAGTCAAAGCTGCTGCTCGTGCAGTAGCAGCGCGAGCAAGAGTAGAGCAGCAGTGCAAGCAAGAGCAGAAGCGTGAGCAAGAGCAAGACAAGACCAATCAGGGGACCAAGAGCAAGAGCAGAGCAGCAGCAAGAGCGAAAGCCGAAGCAGCAGCAGCAGGGCCAGCGAGAGCCACCGCAGCAGCAGGTCGTACTGATGTGGACGTCACCACCGAGGGACCGACGCCGTGAGGGAAGTGTCTGGCGACACTGTCGTAGATGGAGCCGCGCCATGGCAGCTCGAGACCGAGCCCTAGCAGCACCGTGAGATCGAATCAAGAAGAAAATGCAGCGATAAGTGTAGAACCTCTTTGGTGGCGCCGATTAGGCCTTGGCTTCATCCGAGGAATCGGTTATGGTGCAGGTGAAGACGACGTTGTGGGAATGGACGTGGCGTGACAGACGAGGCGAACGTCGGGGCAGCTCCTTGGAGGTGGAGGACGGGGTGGCTGAACCGGTGGGACGACGAGATCGACGACGGATCCTCATCCGGTGCGATGGATGAGGGACGTCGAGTTGTTGCAGTGGACGATGTCGTCGAGGAAGAGACTCAGGCTGGGAGGTGGTCGGGTGGCAGACGGAGGAGGGTGTGGGGCTTCGCGGCTTTTTGTAGCCTCAGTGTATGTATGGGGGCCGGGGGTAGAGGGGACGGGAGGGGGAACCATGGCTTGGGGACGCGCTTGTCCGAAATGTGGGGTAAGTTACGAAAGTACCCCCACTGATTTGTACTAGGCGGTTCTTTCGGTTCACGGGGATAACCGGGATTTCGCAGAAGGTCGGAGTTTTTGCACGCGTTGTAATTTTCGGATAGCAAGGCATGGGTTGAGATGGAGGGAGTTTTCGGAGCAGAACGAGACAAAGAGATCTTAAATTTTTTGGATAACAAGGCACGGGTTGAAGAGGCGGGAGTTTTGCAGCACAATAGACAAAGAGATTCTAGCTTGAAGTTTCAAGATAACAAGGCGCGGCTTGAAATTTCAGGAGAACAAGTTTAACGTGTACAAAAAAAGACAATTCGCACCCCACTAGAGAGAGCCATGTCCTGTTTTACTATATTACTACAAATGCATTAAAAAATAACAACAAAAAACTAAAAAAATCGGCAGAACAACCTTAACGTATACAGTACCAAATCAATTTGCACTTCCCTCAACAATAAAAACAATTTGTACTGTCTAGCATACGGACTAAATTTGAGTACATTTTCCCTTTTCGAATGGGATTGTACTCGGGTTAGTTATACAACCTCCTAAATATTATCTTCAGAACACATGACATGAATATAGGAGTAGTAAATTCCCATATAAATATGAACTACATGTACATACGATCTCGAATTCAAATATGTGTATCCATTTTATGTTGAATTCAAATCATAGTACATGTATGCTCTAGCTAGATGTTCGGAATCTAAACCATGTTTGATACTATGTACAATGTGTTTAACACGCACAACTCGCACAACATGCACACACACAAGCACACACACACACACCATTTAGATATGAGTTGGGAAAGCCACTCATCATCTCCAATTTAAATAGTTGTGTCCATGCATGGATGCATTGTGGCCAAACAATGCCTGCCATCGATATCTCAAATTCAAATCAGTTTGACCTTGTTCAATGTGTATACGGTATAGCATGCTCATTTCAAAACCACACCACGCATATCTCAATTATATTCATGCATGCTTGGGTTTCAAACATTATGATCTCTTATTCAAATATTTGAATTCAACTTTTTAGAGAAAAGGCCGAGGCCCGACTTTAAATTAATAAAGCCAAAAGGCACTGAGAGTCACAACCAAACTACACCAGCCGCATAGCAGCAGCAGTATCACCAAAAGAACAAAAAGAACGGCCACAACCAGCATCAAGGCACACATGCCCGAGAGAGCCCTAAGGGCAGACTAAACTAGGAAGGCGAAGAACATTGCGGCATCAACAGCTAGATCACCTGGCCCGACCCCTTCCAGATCAAGATACAACAGTCGCACACACGTGGTCAGTAAGGGCCACCACCGCCTCCTTGTCCTCCTCCTTAATCAGAGATTTCCACTGCTGCAAAAACATGGATAGTTTGAAGATAACATTAGCCACCGAGCTAGGGAACACCTTTTCAATGGTAAACTTGTTTCTAGTGGTCCACAATGTCCAGCACATAGCCAAGAAATCAAACCAGAAAAGCCTTTTAGTTAATCCTGATAGTGTAGTAGAGAGGGGACGGAGAGCAGCGAAATCAGCAGGGGCCCAAGAAATGCCCAACCAATCCCTTAGAAAACTCTAGAGCAATAAGGCCAGAGGGAAGCGAAAGATGACATGGTCTGTGTCCTCAAGACTCACGCAGAGAGAGCAGAAGTGAGAGCCCGGCCCAAGCCATTTCTTAAATTGATCAGCAGCAGGCAAACGGCCCCTCATAGCCTGCCACATAAAAATACGGATCTTCGGGGGCACTCAGGCAGACCAAATGGGCTTGAACTCAGAAAGCTTATGACCAGAAGAGAGCACACAGTAGCACGACTTAACAGAAAACCGGCCAGAAGCAGAATGAGGCCACGAGACCTCATCCTGAGCCTCTGAGAGCATGGGGAAGAGGGTAGCAAGACAGTGCCACTCCTCCAACTCTACAGGAGACAGGACTTGGCGGAAGCTCGGATCCCAACCAACGGCCGCAACCTCCGCGATGGATATAGAGGGCGACGCCACAAAAGAAAAAAAAGCACAGGAAACGAAAGAGCAAGAGGACCATCACCCACCCACCAGTCCAACCAAAAATGCACAATAGAACCATTACCAACAGAGAACTTCACCAAGGATTTGAACTCATCACACACCATCAGGAGCTGGCGCCAAAATTGAGAAACCAAACGACCAGGGCCAGAACCCGGAGTGGCCACAAGTGGATGGTGAAGGAAATATGCCCTAGAGGCAATAATAAAGTTATTATTTTATTTAATTATATCATGATAAATGTTTATTATTTATGCTAGAATTGTATTAACCGGAAACTTGATCCATGTGTGAATACATAGACAAAACAAAGTGTCCCTAGTATGCCTCTACTAGACTAGCTCGTTAATCAAAGATGGTTAAGTTTCCTGACCATAGACATGTGTTGTCATTTGATGAATGGGATCACATCATTAGAGAATGATGTGATGGACAAGACCCATCCATTAGCTTAGCATTATGATCGTTGAGTTTTATTGCTATTGCTTTCTTCATGACTTATACATGTTCCTCTGACTATGAGATTATGCAACTCCTGAATACCGGAGGAACACCTTGTGTGCTATCTAACGTCACAATGTAACTGGGTGATTATAAAGATTCTCTACAGGTGTCTCCAAAGGTATTTGTTGGGTTGGCATAGATCGAGATTAGGATTTGTCACTCCGTGCATCGGAGAGGTATCTCTGGGCCCTCTTGGTAATGCACATCACTATAAGCCTTGCAAGCAATGTGACTAATGAGTTAGTTGCGAGATGATGCATTACGGAACGAGTAAAGAGACTTGCCGGTAATGAGATTAAACTAGGTATGATGATACCAATGATCGAATATCGGGTAAGTAACATACCCATGACAAAGGGAATGACACATGTTGTTATGCGGTTTGACCGATAAAGATCTTCGTAGAATATGTAGGATCCAATATGAGCCTCCAGGTTCCGCTATTGGTTATTGACCGGAGATGTGTCTCGGTCATGTCTACATAGTTCTCGAACCCGTAGGGTCCGCACGCTTAACGTTCGACGACGATGTGTATTATGAGTTATGTGATTTGATGACCAAAGTTTGTTCTGAGTCTCGAATGAGATCACGGACATGACGAGGAGTCTCGAAATGGTCGAGAGGTAAAGATTCATATATAGGACGATGGTATTTGGACACCGGAAGTGTTCTGGGTGATACTGGGTTACCGGAGGGGGTTCCGGGCAACCCCCGGCAAAGATATGGGCTTAATGGGCCAAGTAAGGGAACACACCAGCCCACAAGGGGCTGGTGTGCCCCCTATAGGGCCAGCCACGTGGGTAGAAAGGAAAAGGAGAGGAGGA
Source organism: Triticum aestivum (assembly GCF_018294505.1). Taxonomy (NCBI): domain Eukaryota; kingdom Viridiplantae; phylum Streptophyta; class Magnoliopsida; order Poales; family Poaceae; genus Triticum; species Triticum aestivum. The sequence goes on along the minus strand of NC_057805.1, from coordinate 132,175,291 downwards.
AAAGGAAAGTATGAAGTAGGACTCCTACTTCCTTCCCCTCCCCCGTCCTTCCTTTCCCCCTTGTCCAAATATGGTAAGGGGGGCCGAATTGGACTAGGGGCCCAAGTAGGATTCCTCCTACTTGGGCGCGCCCTAGGCTGCCTCCCTCCCTCTCCCTCCTTTATATACGTGGGCAGGGCACCCCTAGAACACACATCAATTGTTCCTAGCCGTGTGCAGCGCCCCCCTCCACAGTTAACACCTCGGTCATATCGTTGTAGTGCTTAGGCGAAGCCCTGCCCCGGTAACTTCATCATCACCGTCGCCACGCCGTCGTGCTGACGGAACTCTCCCTCATCCTCAACTGGATCAAGAGCTCGAGGGACGTCATCGTGCTGAACGTGTGCTGAACATGGAGGTGCCGTACGTTCGGTACTTGGATCGGTTGGATCGTGAAGACGTTCGACTACATCAACCGCGTTACTAAACGCTTCCGCTTTCGGTCTACGAGGGTACATGGACACGCTCCCCGCTCATTGCGATGCTTCTCCTAGATAGATCTTGCGTGATCGTAGGAATAATTTTTGAAATACTACGTTCCCCAACAGTGGTATCAGAGCCAGGTCTATGCGTAGATGTTATATGCATGAGTAGAACACAAATAGTTGTGGGCGATAATAGTCATACTGCTTACCAGCAACGTCTTAATTTGATTCGGCGGTATTGTTGGATGAAGCGGCCCGGACCGACATTACATGAACGTTCATGAGACTGGTTCTACCGACGTGCTTTGCACACAGGTGGCTGGCGGGTGTCTGTTTCTCCAACTTTAGTTGAATCGAGTTTGACTACCCTCGGTCCTTGGTGAAGGTTAAAACAACACACTTGACAAAAAATCGTTGTGGTTTTGATGCATAGGTAAGAACGGTTCTTGCTAGAAGCCCATAACAGCCACGTAAAACTTGCAACAACAAAGTAGAGGATGTCTAACTTGTTTTTGCAGGGAATGTTGTGATGTGATATGGTCAAGATGCGATGAGATATAAATTGTTATATGAGATGATCATGTTTTGTTAAAGTTATTTGCAACTGGCAGGAGCCTTATGGTTGTCTCTTTATTGCATAAGATGCAAGCGCCATATAATTGCTTTACTTTATCGCTATGCGATAGCAATAGTTGCAAAAGCAATAGTTGGCGAGACGACCATGTGACGACACGTTGATAAAGATCAAAATGATGGAGATCATGGTGTCATGCCGGTGACGATGGAGATCATGACGATACTTTGGAGATGGAGATCAAAGGCACAAGATGATGATGGCCATATCATGTCACATATTTTGATTGCATGTGATGTTTATCTTTTATGCATCTTATTTTGCTTAGTACGACGGTAGCATTATGAGATGATCCCTTACTAAAATTTCAAGGTATAAGTGTTTTCCCTGAGTATGCACCGTTGCGACAGTTCTTCGTGCTGAGACACCACATGATGATCGGGTGTGATAAGCTCTACGTTCACATACAACGGGTGCAAGTCAGTTTTGCACATGCAGAATACTCGGGTTAAACTTGACGAGCCTAGCATATGCAGATATGGCCTCGGAACACTGAGACCGAAAGGTCGAACGTGAATCAATAGTAGATATGATCAACATAGTGATGTTCACCATTGAAAGCTACTCCAGCTCACGTGATGATCAGACATGGTTTAGTTGATATGGATCACGTGATCATTTAGATGACTAGAGGGATGTCTATCTAAGTGGGAGTTCTTAAGTAATATGATTAATTGAACTTAAATTTATCATGAACTTAGTCCTCATAGTATTTGCATATCTATGTTGTAGATCAATTGCTCGCGTATAGCTTCCCTGTTTTATTTATGATATGCTCCTAGAGAAAACTAAGTTGAAAGTTGATAGTAACAATGATGCAGACTAGGTCCGTGATCTAAGGATTATCCTCATTGTTGCATAGAAGAATTATGTCCTTCATGCATCGCTAGGTGACAGAGCTATTGCTGGAGCAAATGCAGACGTATGAATGTTTGCAAGCTCGGAATGATGACTACTTGATAGTTTAGTGCACCATGCTTTACGGCTTAGAACCGGGACTTCAAAAATATTTTGAAACGCCATGGAGCATATGAGATGTTCCAAGAGTTGAAATTGGTATTTCAGACTCATGCCCGAGTCGAGAGGTATGAGACTTTGACAAGTATTTTTGCCTACAAGATGGAGGAGAATAGCTCAACAGTGAGCATGTGCTCAGAATGTCTGAGTACTACAATCGCTTGAATCAAGTGGGAGTTAATCTTCCAGATAAGATAGTGATTGACAGAGTTCTCTAGTCACCATCACCAAGTTACTGGAACTTCGTGATGAACTATAATATGCAAGGGATGACGAAAACGATTCCCCGAGCTCTTCGCGATGCTGAAATCGGCGAAGGTAGAAATCAAGAAAAGCATCAAGTGTTGATGGTTGACAAGACCACTAGTTTCAAGTGAAAGGGCAAGGGAAAGAAAGGGAACTTCAAGAAGAATGACAAGCAAGTTGCCACTCCCATGAAGAAGCCCAAAGCTAGACCCAAGCCTGAAACTGAGTGCTTCTACTGCAAAGGAAATGGTCACTGGAAGCGGAACTACCCCAAATACTTGGCGGATAAGAAGGATGGCAAAGTGAACAAAAGTATATATGATATACATGTTATTGATGTGTACTTTACTAGTATTCATAGTAGCCCCTGGGTATTTGATATTGGTTCAGTTGCTATGATTAGTAACTTGAAACAGGAGTTATAAAATGAACAGAGACTAGTTGAGGGCAAGGTGATGATGTGTGTTGAAAGTGATTCCATGATTGATAAGATCACCATCGCACATTCCCGTTACCTTCGGGATTAGTTTTGAACCTAAAATAAATGTTATTTGGTGTTTGCATTGAGCATAATATGATTGGATCATGTTTATTGCAATACGGTTATTCATTTAAGTCAAAGAATAATTATTATTCTGTTTACATGAATAAAACCTTCTGTAGTCATACACCCAAGGTGAATGGTTTATTGAATCTTGATTGTAGTGATACACATATTCATAATTTTGAAGTCAAAAGATGCAAGGTTAATAATGATAGTGCAACTTATTTGTGGCACTACCGTTTAGGTCATATTGGTGTAAAGCGCATGAAGAAACTCCATGCTGGTGGGCTTTTGGAATCACTTGATGCTTGCGAACCATGCCTCATGGGCAAGATGACTAAGACTCCGTTCTCTGGAACAATGGAGCGAGCCACTGACTTATTGGAAATAATACATACTGATGTATGCGGTCCGACGAGTATTGAGGCTCGCGGCGGGTATCGTTATTTTCTGACCTTCACAGATGATTTGAGCAGATATGGTTATATGTACTTAATGAAACACAAGTCTGAAACATTTGAAAAGTTCAAAGAATATCAGAGTGAAGTTGAGAATCATCGTAACAAGAAATAAAGTTTCTACAATCTGATCGCGGAGGCGAATATTTGAGTTACAAGTTTGGCCTTCATTTGAAACAATGTGGAATAGTTTCGCAACTCACGCCACCTGGAAGACCACAGCGTAATGGTGTGTCTGAACGTCGGAACAGTACTTTATTAGATATGGTGCAATCTATGATGTCTCTTACCGATTTACCACTATCGTTTTGGGGTTATGCATTAGAGACAGCTGCATTCACGTTAAATAGGGCACCGTCTAAAAATCCGTTGAGACGACACCGTATGAAATGTGGTTTAGCAAGAAACCCAAGCTGTCGTTTCTTAAAGTTTGGGGTTGCGATGCTTATATGAAAAAGTTTCAGCCTGATAAGCTCAAACCCAAATCGGAGAAGTGCGTCTTCATAGGATACCCAAAAGAAACTGTTGGGTACACCTTCTATCATAGATCCAAAGGCAAGATCTTTGTTGCTAAGAGTGGATCCTTTCTAGAGAAGGAGTTTCTCTCGAAAGAAGTGAGTGGGAGGAAAGTAGAACTTGAGTAGGTAATTGTACCTTCTCTCGAATTGGAAAGTAGCTCATCACTGAAATCAGTTCCAGTGATGCCTACACCAATTAGTGAGGAAGTTAATGACAATGATCATGAAACTTCAGATCAAGTTACTACCGAAACTTGTAGGTCAACTAGAGTACGATCCGCACCAGAGTGGTACGGTAATCCTATTCTGGAAGTCATGTTATTAGACCATGATGAACCTACGAACTATGAGGAAGCGATGACGAGCCCAGGTTCCGACAGATGGCTTGAGGCCATGGAATCTGAGATAGAATCCATGTATGAGAACAAAGTGTGGACTTTGGTGGACTTGCCCGATGATCGGCAATCCATTAAGAATAAATGGATCTTCAAGAGGAAGATGGATGCTGATAGTAGTGTTACTATCTACAAAGCTCGACTTGTCGAAAAGGGTTTTTGACAAGTTCAAGATGTTGACTACGATGAGATTTTCTCACTCGTATCGATGCTTAAAGTCTGTCCGAATCATGTTAGAAATTGCCACATTTTATGAAATCTGACAAATGGATATCAAAACTGTATTCCTTAATGGATTTATTAAAGAAGAGTTGTATATGATACAACCAGAAGGTTTTGTCAATCCTAAAGGTGCTAACAAAATGTGCAAGCTCCAGCGATCCATCTATGGACTGGTGCAAGCATCTCGGAGTTGGAATATACGCTTTGATAAGTTGATCAGAGCATATAGTTTTATACAGACTTGCGGTGAAGCATGTATTTACAAGAAAGTGAGTGGGAGCACAACAGCCTTTCTGATAAGTATATGTGAATGACATATTGTTGATCGGAAATGATGTAGAATTTTCTAGAAAGCATAAAGGAGTGTTTGAAAGGAAATTTTCAAAGAAAGACCTCGGTGAAGCTGCTTACATATTGGGCATCAAGATCTATAGAGATAGATCAAGACGCTTGATAAGATTTTTCAATGAGTACATACCTTGACAAGATTTTTGAAGTAGTTCAAAATGGAACAGTCAAAGAAGGAGTTCTTGCCTGTATTGCAAGGTGTAAATTTGAGTAAGACTCAAAACACGACCACGACAGAAAATAGAAAGAGAATGAAAGTCATTCCCTATGCCTCAGCCGTAGGTTCTATAAAGTATGCTATGTTGTGTACCAAACCTATTGTGTACCTTGCCATGAGTTTGGCAAGGGGGTACGATATTGATCCAGGAGTGGATCACTTGATAGCAGTCAAAATTATCCTTAGAGGACTAAGGAAATATTTCTCGGTTATGGAGGTGATAAAAGAGTTCGTCGTAAAGAGTTACATTGATGCAAGCTTTGACACCAATCTGGATGACTCTGAGTCTCGACCTGGATACATATTGAAAATAGGAGCAATTAGCTAGAGTAGCTCCGTGCAGAGCATTGTAGACATAGAAATTTGCAAAATACATACGGATCTGAATGTGGCAGACCAGTAGACTAAAACTTCTCTCACAAGCAAAACATGATCACACCTTATTACTCTTGGGTGTTAATCACATAGCGATGTGAACTAGATTATTGACTCTAGTAGAACCCTTTTGAGTATTGGTCACATGGCGATGTGAACTATGGGTAAAGATGTGAACTATTTGTGTTAAATCACATGGCGATGTGAACTAGATTATTGACTCTAGTGCAAGTGGGAGACTGGAGGAAATATGCCCTACAGGAAATAATAAAGTTATTATTTTATTTCCTTATATCATGATAAATTCTTATTATTCATGCTAGAATTGTATTAACCAGAAACTTGATACATGTGTGAATACATAGACAAAACAAAGTGTCCCTAGTATGCCTCTGCTAGACTAGCTCATTAATCAAAGATGGTTAAGTTTCCTGACCATAGACATGTGTTGTCATTTGATGAATGGGATCACATCATTAGAGAATGATGTGATGGACAAGACCCATCCGTTAGCTTAGCATTATGATTGTTGAGTTTTATTGCTATTGCTTTCTTCATGACTTATACATGTTCCTCTGACTATGAGATTATGCAACTCTCGAATACCGGAGGAACACCTTATGTGCTATCAAACGTCACAACGTAACTGGGTGATTATAAAGATGCTCTACAGGTGTCTCCGAAGGTGTTTGTTGGGTTCGCATAGATCGAGATTAGAATTTGTCACTCTGTGTATCGGAGAAGTATCTTTGGGCCCTCTCGGTAATGCACATCACTATAAGCCTTGCAAGCAATGTGACTAATGAGTTAGTTGTGGGATGATGCATTACGGAACGAGTAAAGAGACTTGCCGGTAACAAGATTAAACTAGGTATGATGATACCGACGATTGAATCTCGGGTAAGTAACATACCGATGACAAAGGGAATGACGTATGTTGTTATGCGGTTTGACCGATAAAGATCTTCGTAGAATATGTAGGAGCCAATATGAGCATCCAGGTTCCGTTATTGGTTATTTACCGGAGACGTGTCTCGGTCATGTCTACATAGTTCTCGAACCCGTAGGGTCCGCACGCTTAACGTTCGATGATGATGTGTATTATGAGTTATGTGATCTGATGACCGAAGTTTGTTCGGAATCCCGGATGAGATCACGGACATGACGAGGAGTCTCGAAATGGTCGAGAGGTAAAGATTCATATATAGGACGATGGTATTTGGACACCGGAAGTGTTCCGGGTGATACCGGGTCACCGGAAGGGGTTCCGGGCAACCCCCGGCAAAGATATGGGCTTAATGGGCCAAGTAAGGGAACACACCATCCCACAAGGGGCTGGTGTGCCCCTATAGGTCCAGCCATGTGGGGAGAAAGGAAAAGGAGAGGAGGAAAAGGAAAGTATGAAGTAGGACTCCTACTTCCTTCCCCTCCCCCCTCCTTCCTTTCCCCCTTGTCCAAATATGGTAAGGGGGGGGCCGAATTGGACTAGGGGCCCAAGTAGGATTCCTCCTACTTGGGCGCGCCCTCGGCTGCCTCCCTCCCTCTCCCTCCTTTATATACGTGGGGAGGGCACCCCTAGAACACACATTAATTGTTCCTAGCCGTGTGCGGCGCCCCCCTCCACAGTTAACACCTCGGTCATATCGTCGTAGTGCTTAGGCAAAGCCCTGCGCGGGTAACTTCATCATCACCGTCGCCACGCTGTCATGCTGATGGAACTCTCCCTCATCCTCAACTGGATCAAGAGCTCGAGGGACGTCATCGTGTTGAACGTGTGCTGAACACGGAGGTGCCGTACATTCGGTACTTGGATCGGTTGGATCGTGAAGACGTTCGACTACATCAACCGCATTACTAAACGCTTCCGCTTTCGGTCTACGTGGGTACGTGGACACACTCTCCCCGCTCATTGCTATGCTTCTCCTAGATAGATCTTGCGTGATCGTAAGAATAATTTTTGAAATACTACGTTCCCCAACAGATGGGAGGTGGGGAAGTACTTGGCTCTCAGGATATGCACCCAGAGAACATCAGAGTCAGTATGAAGTAATCACCACCACCATTTGAGGATCAAGCATTTGTTCATAATGGAGGTGTTTAAAATCCCCAAGCCCCCCAACTCCTTAGGTTTGCACATATGCTTCCACTTAACAAGCATGTACTTCTTTTTGTTATCTACAGTGTTCCAATAGAAACCACTCCTGTGTTTGTCAAAGCCAGCATGTATCCCATCCGTAAGACAATAGAAACCCATTAGGAACATAGGGAGGGAAGACATGCATGCATTAATCAAAGACACCCTGCCAGCCGTAGAGTTATATCTGCACCCTATTACCCACCTTAGAAGAAACTGAAAACAAAAAGTCCTTGGACAGAAGTTTTAGGGGGGAGATAGGAAGACCAAGGTATTTAAAGGGGAAAACACCAAGGGAGAAGTTGAGAAGATCGGCCACCCTACGGACCTCACCAGGGGATGCCCCGAGAACAAGCACCTCACTTTTCAAAAAAATAATACGTAGGCGAGACATCTCTTGGAAGCATAGAAGCAAGAATTTAAGGTTAGCCAAGCAGCGATCATCATTCTCGACCATGATAATAGTATCATGAGCGTATTGCAGGTGGGAAATACTAGTCGGCAGAAGGTTAGAATAGACTGGGAGGATATGGCCCGTGGAGGCAGCCATATTAAGAATGCAAGAGAATGTGTCAGCCACGAAATTGAAGAGAAGGGGGGATATAGGATCACCCTGCCTAAGGCCCTTGCCATTTTTTAAGTAAGGAGTAACCGAGCCATTCACCAAGACAGCAGTGTGGCCACCACTGACAAGTTGCATGATCCATTGGACGTAAGTACTGTCAAAACTCTTGGCTAGCATAACACCGCGGAGGAAAGCCCAATTAACCGAATCATAGGCTTTCTCAAAGTCTAATTTAAGCACTACCACATTAACACCGTTAGAGTTGAGGTCATGAAGGATTTCAGGGAGGCTGTGACGCCCCCGGTTTGACCGTACACTAATCATGCACGCAAATGTGTACGATCAAGATCAGGGACTCACGGGAAGATATCACAACACAACTCTAAAACATAAATAAGTCATACAAGCATCATAATACAAGCCAGGGGCCTCGAGGGCTCGAGTACAAGTGCTCGATCACAGACGAGTCAGCAGAAGCAACAATATCTGAGTACAGACATAAGTTAAACAAGTTTGCCTTAAGAAGGATAGCACAAACTGGGATACAGATCGAACGAGGCGCAGGCCTCCTGCCTGGGATCCTCCTAACTACTCCTGGTCGTCGTCAACGGGCTGCACGTAGTAGTAGACACCTCCAGTGTCGTAGGTGTCGTCGTCGACGGTGGCGTCTGGCTCCTGGACTCCAGCATCTGGTTGCGACAACCAGATATAAAGGAAAAGGGGAAAAGAGGGAGAGAAGCAACCGTGAGTACTCATCCAAAGTACTCGCAAGCAAGGAGCTACACTACATATGCATGGGTATATGTGTAAAGGGGCATATCAGTGGACTGAACTGCAGAATGCCAGAATAAAAGGGGGATAGCTAGTCCTGTCGAAGACTACGCTTCTGGCCATCTCCATCTTGCAGCATGTAGAAGAGAATAGATTGAAGTCCTCCAAGTAGCATCGCATAAACCTACCCAGCGATCCCCTCCTCGTCGCCCTGTTAGAGAGCGATCACCGGGTTGTATCTGGCACTTGGAAGGGTGTATTTTATTTAGTATCCGGTTCTAGTTGTCATAAGGTCAAGGGACACGGCTATTCGAATAGATAAACTTCCCTGCAGGGGTGCACCACATAACCCAACACGCTCGATCCCATTTGGCCGGACACACTATTCTGGGTCATGCCCGGCCTCGTAAGATCAACACGTCGCAGCCCCACCTAAGCACAACAGAGAGGTCAGCACGCCGGTCTAACCCTATGCGCGCAGGGGTCTGGGCCCATCGCCCATTGCACACCTGCACGTTGCGTACGCGGCCGGAAGCAGACCTAGCCTAGTGGCGTTCCAGTCCAATCCGGCGCGCGCCACTCAGTCGCTGATGTCACGAAGGCTTCGGCTGATACCACGACGCCGGGATACCCATAACTACTCCCGCGTAGATGGTTAGTGCGTATAGACCAAATGGCCAGACTCAGATCAAATACCAAGAACTCGTTAAGCGTGTTATGTCGAAGTAACCACGGACGCCGTCCAGGGCCAGGCCCACCTCTCACCTAGGCGGTCTCAACCTGCCCTGTCGCTCCGCCACAAAGATCCAATTGCGGGTACTCCTACGAGCCGACCCGACTTTAGTCATCACATGTGCCATCTATATGGTATATAAGTATATACCCGTGATCATCGCCCAGGTGATCACGGCTCGATAGTATAGCACAGCAGACGGACAAGAATGTAGGGCCACTGATGGAAAACTAGCATCCTATACTAAGCATGTAGGATTGCAGGTAAAGGTAACAATAGTAGAAACAAGGACATGCTATGCATCAGGATAGGATAACGGAAAGCAGTAACATGCTACACTACTCTAATGCAAGCAGTATAGAGAAGAATAGGCGATATCTGGTGATCAAGGGGGGGGGGCTTGCCTGGTTGCTCTGGCAAGTAGGGGTCGTCAAATCCGTAGTCCAACTGGTGGTCGCCGGTAGTCTCGGGGTCTACCGGAAAGAAGTAACGGAGGGGGAACACAATAAATAACAGAGCAATCAAAACAACACAAAGCGTAACATGACAATACGCGGTGCAAGGTGTGCCCTAACGCGGTAGTAGGTGATATCGGCAAAGGGGGGAAACATCCGGGAAAGTTTTCCCGAAGTTTGCATTTTTCGGACAAATGAAACGGAGGGGGAAAGTTGCAAGTTTGCTATGCTAGGGACGTCTGGCGGACGAACGGACAGCGTATTCGGATTCGGCTCGTCGTTCTGAGCAACTTTCATGTAGAAAGTATTTTCATCTGAGCTACGGTTTAAAAGATATGATTTTCTAAAGATTTACTAATTTCTAGAATTTAATTAATCATTTAATTTAATTCGAAATTGGATTTATGACATCAGCATGATGTCATGCTGACATCAGCAGTCAAAAGTGGTTGACTAAGTCAAACTGACATGTGGGTCCAATGGGACCCACCTGTCATTCTATGTTTAGGTTAATTAGGGTTTATCTAATTATTTACTGTTTAATTAAATTAACTAATTAATTAGATTAATTTAAACAGGATTAATTAACTTAATTAATTTAGTTAATTAATTAATTAAATTTATTTTTATTATTTGCTTTATTTATATTATTATTATTATTATTATTATATATTTTTTAATTCCCTTTTTTTTAACACGTTCTCTGGGTGTGGGCCCCGTTTGCCATTGGCCCAGATGGGCCAAACGGGCGCTGGGCGGCTACGGGCGCAGGGGCTCGCGGTAGCCCGACCCGACGGAAGCCGCGCAGGCATGGCTGGGCGCCGGCGTGGCGCGGGTTAACGGGAGGGGGGGGTGGAGCGGAGCAGAGCCATGGGGCT
>NC_057805.1:132163484-132164039 GCF_018294505.1 Triticum aestivum | reverse complement strand
GTCGGCTAGCAGTGGTGGGGCACGGCTGGGGATGCGCACAGGGGTGCGACGAGTGCGGACGTCGGCGAGGGGAGCAAAGGGGGGTGCAAGGCAGACGCGAGGGCGCGTGCGCTAGCGCGGTGGGGGGCGCGGTGGATGCGACGCACGGGCGCGTGCGGCCACGTGAGCGCGTGCACGGGCACGGGATGGCGCGGGCGCACGGTGACCGCGGGGACAGAGAAGGAAGAGGCCTGGGGCCTCACCGTGATTCTTAGGGACGGGGGACAGCGGGGGTCGGGTGGTCGACGGGGACGACGACGGAGAGGAAGCAGGCCAGTGGGGAGGAGGAGGCAGGCCGGCGATGGCGTCGGCGAGCGGGCATCCAGCGCTCCAGATCGGGGCAGGAGGGAGGAGCTGCGAGGAGGAGACGAGGCAGTCCGGCGGGGAGGCGGCGCCGGCGTGTTGGCGTCGAACGACGGCGGGGAGCGGGGCGACGGGCGCGACAGGGTCGGGGCACAACGAGTGCAGGGGCGCCGCCCCCGATCCAGAACGTGGGGGGAGGAGGAGCGAGAGGAG
>NC_057805.1:132157062-132163289 GCF_018294505.1 Triticum aestivum | reverse complement strand
AGGGTTTGGGAGGTTAAGGGGGCGCCGGCTGGGCCGGCCTAGGTGGTGGCCCGGTGGGCCGAGGCCGTTCGGCCAAGTTGGGCCACGGCCCGGGGGGGTTGCTTTCTCCTTTTCTTTTTTTTGTTTTGTTTTCTGTTTTCTTTTCTTTATATATTTTCTTTTCTATTTTATTCTTTTAATTCCTGTTTTATAAAATATAAATACAACTCCTAAATTAATGTTATAATTTATTCTACTGCCCCAAAAAGTTTGACACCTGATTAAAATAGTTTGCATTATTATTATTTTTAAAAGGCATTTAATTAATTGTCATAGCTGCTGTTTTAATTACTTTAGAGCCTTTAAATATTTTATCAAAGCTTGGTCTCTCCACCATAATTGCTTACGGTTTATTTGAAACAACCCAAACATTTTATTTTTAATTTTTGAAAACTTTTGTTGTTTGCCATATTTTGAATTTGAATTTTGATCCGGTTTTGAACTAACGCGAGATTATCAACACTAACAGAGGTGACGTGGCATCATTAGCGTAGGTTTACTGTAGCATAATTATCCGGGCGTCACAATTCTCCTCCACTACAAGAAATCTCATCCCGAGATTTAAGAGGGAAGTAAAGGGGGATGGTTCGGGTTACGAAATTCTAGGGAGCGTTCTTGGTCTTGGTTGTTCTTCTCGAAGAGGTTGATCCATTACATTGATGTCTTCATTCTGCTGTTTCAGGTCATCATGATAAAGTTGTCGTCCTTTCTTCGGGAACTCCATCGTACTTACGACAGAGTAAGGGGGGTATTCTGGAAGAACGGACTTCTGCAGGGTTTACTATCTGGTCAATATCATCGAGGAAGGTGGCGGAAAGTATCTCTCGAACTAAACCTTAAGAAAAGCCGAGAGCAAGTAAGAAAGTACCATGAGAAGTTTCAAACGGGTAGGCAATCGTTCGAAGCCTGAAACAAAGTGTGAAAGGGGTTCAAAGCAATCGGAATAAGTATTATGTCTGATGCCAGTATAGATCAGTAGGACAGTGGTCCGTGAATTACATACGAGGCCACGCGCGATGAATAAATTTGGGAACAGGGGGTGCACAGGAGAGTCAGGTTTCGATCCTGTGGAACTGTGGGTTATGGGCCCACCATGTGGGTTAAAAGTAGGAAGGGCGGTGACATCTTGCACGATCATGATAGCAAGGCATGTCAGAGGGTAGCCTGTCAGTTATATGTCAGCAACATCGTCGGTACCAAGGGCGAGGGACGAAGAGAAGCATTTTCCTACTTGTTGAAACGAGGCGGACCATTAGGCAAAGTTCTCGTCCATCGGTGGTTACCGAAATGTCACCAACAATAATAACAGGGTCTTACTGACAGAGTTGTACACCGAGGTGTTTACATAAGCAGGAGAATATTACTGCTTAGATCATATAGATCACCAGAAAGGTTAAACCAAACAATGGAAAGGAAAATATGATTATCAGATTAAACAGAAGAATGGAAAGGAAAATGTGTTTAAACACATATTTCAAGGGTATATCCTTCCCAAGGACAAGCTGAGCATGATATTCATGACAGGATATAATGTAGAAAACTCTTTAGGTAGGGGAGAGAAATTTCATGACATTACCCATACAACGGTGTTTGGATAATTGAGCAGGAAACATTTAGCATTGGGCTTCAAATGTTCCTGTTGAAAATCGGAGTACCATAGACATGCTTCGAGATAGCATTGACATGGTCAACAGGCGAAGATCGGACTTTGGAAACAAAAAGGATCCATCAGGAACAACTTATAGAATAAGTCTTACAATTTCCTCATGGAAGAATAGCTAACCTTGCTAAAAGGGAAAACTTATAACAATAGGTCCTCCCGCCAGGTGTGCTGGGTATCATCACCTTACCTGGTCATAAATAGGCCAATGTTATAACTCTTGGAAATATGTTCCAACCATCATATCTGACCGAGATTCAGATCTGATTGGTGTCAGGATAACTCAGACTCAGGATGCCTGAGAAGAAAGGTGCAACACAAATTGTCAAAACGACATCGAAGATTCTCGGGAGATGAACTATGGAAGCGAGTTCCGGACAAGGGTTCATCATTACATCAAGGAGAGGTGAGGAGGTGACTGATTGACTCAGCGACAATCCATTGAGATTTCCAAAAGATGGATTTCCACCACTATGTGAACAAGGAGATAACATTAGCTAGATCGAATGACTTAATGATGTATGCTCGAGGAAAACATACACAGTTAAACATTGGTTGAAATGTGCACCCGAAATATGGGCTAGGTAGCACAATCAATGTTCGAATGATGATTCATTAAGCCATAGACGTAGAATGAAACTATAGACCAATAACTTCAAAGCAATAGGGTTGCTAGAAGTTTATAATTTACACATCACAGACCATTGGTCGGTATTCCTTTTAGAAACAACACGGGGACCAAGAAAGAATGGTGATGGGGAGAAGTATCACTGTACCAAGATGTCATACGAGGTGGTGAAATTCTTACGACATACTTGACATAAAAGATGGTAATACTCCAAGGTAGAACATATCATAAGCTAGATAGCAAGGAAATCAAGGTACAACACAAAACACGAACAAGTTTGTGTTGAATGGAAGGCAATAAAATGGTCGATGATAAAACAAATCATCGAGGGCAAGGATGGTATTTCTCATCCAGAATTCGATAGATATCTTGGAAGAGCTCAGAATGTTGATGATGTTCACGACACATTTGTAGCGAGAATTTATGAAGAGGTAATCGATCGGCGATGACATCAAGTCAAAGGAATGATGAAGCGAAAAGTTATTGGAACCAGGGGTACGACACAAACTCGAAATCAAGCTTGCTGTTCAAGGCGAAATGATATGACGAGGAAAATCGACGTAAGCTTAGCTCAGCGTCGAAAGTGGTGCTCTGGGAATAAAGACCAGGTAGCACAGTGAAAATCGGCACGATAATGACATAGCCGAGCAGGCTAGGGATGACGTGATCGAGTACGAACTCGTAAACAAAGGAGATTATTAAGAGTTGTTTAATCATGATGCGGACTCGATTCAGTTATCGATCTCCTTGAGTGTTTAATAACTCGGAGCCCGTGAAAAATTGGAATCAATGAGAATGTAATACTTGATGGAGAACTCATAAGAAGTTATGCAGTTCCGTGATAATCTCGAGATACCAGGGGGTAATACTCAATGACAAACCAAAGTAGAGGTTGGACTGGGGTATTGCTCTTACAGAAGACAAGTGCTTAAACTTGTACAAGAAATGGTATTTAAAGGAAAACATGGTCGGAACCACGTCCACGGATACCAGATGAACTTATTACAAGGGGACAATTATTTTAAGAGAAGCTTCCATGATAAGGTATACATCGTGTCCATGGGCATGAACACAAAGTTCAAGGTCGACTCCCACTTCTTCAATGCATAACCTTTCATTAACTTCTCGCGTTTGATGAAGTTGCAGTGTGGAAAATTTTTATCTGGCAAAATACCAGAAGAGTATGACTCATGAAAACTTTCGAGTTCACACATATTATGAAAGGCATAGGTTCAACCCATCAAGGCATCTTAGGAACATATACCACAAACTTCGGAGTAAATATTACAAGCTCGAAAGAAGAGCATTGTTCAAAATCAGATGATACAATTTACCAAAGGCATTATATACCCATGGAAAGGCTCACAAGGTTATTCAATATGAAGGACACTGTCGGATAAAAGCCAACAAAGGAACCGATGGTCCACAAGGGATCTGATGTGAGCATCGGTACTCAACCAGAGGAAGAAGAATGCAAGGAGATCTTATTATAGAAACAACTGACTAACTCAAAGTTCAAATGCAAAAGAATTATGATTTCCAAATCAGGGGGTCAGAAGCAACGCTCTGATCAAGGATGGATAAGTTGAGTAGGCTTAGGGGTACAATCGATGGCAATTTGATAGGTCGAGATCCAGCTCATGTTTAAAATGACGTCTGAGCCGGAAGAATGAATTCTAGGATATGATTGAGGATTGCGAGCATTCGCAACAAATTGAATCAACGGACTCAAAATGATAATGACAAGAGATGCCAATAAGATTACGAGACTTATGGGATTAACCATAATGCAAGCAAACAAGAATTTCAAGAGCAATAGGCTCCTGAGGATTTTCGGAAGATCGAATAGTATTTTGAAGACTATTGTGGAATACTTGAATCAACTGGGGATGACCGGATACTCGGTAAGTGCGAGAATTATCCGTAGGGGTATTCAGGTGACAAAGAACAGCAAGGCAGTAAGCTCAAAGGATTCTCGGAACAACAGAGAGAATTTCAGGGTATCTTGTAATAACAAGATCAACTGGGAAACATTGTATGAATGGCGAGTATACGTGGTTATCCATAGGAGTTTATCGATGAAAGGGAATTGCAAAAGCGATGAACACAAGTTCTCGGGTTATCAGCGGAGAGTATCTTCAGGGTCTTCACGTGCAGCAGACGATCATCAGTAATAAGGGGCTCTCCGGGTGAAAGTGATAACGAGATCCTAATGTTAGATTTAGTAAAATTCACTTAACCCGAATAGAAGAGAGATCAGAGTCCCAGAGTATAGACAAGGAGTAAAAGATCCTAATACCACCCAATGGCGACGTGGGCCCGTAAGCCACACAGCCATGTTAGTAAAAGTTTTTCAACGACTAGACTCGACTTCGGCCAAGGAGTTGGAAAGGGGGATTCCTACAGGCAGTCGGCTCTGATACCAATTTGTGACGCCCCCGGTTTGACCGTACACTAATCATGCACGCAAATGTGTACGATCAAGATCAGGGACTCACGGGAAGATATCACAACACAACTCTAAAACATAAATAAGTCATACAAGCATCATAATACAAGCCAGGGGCCTCGAGGGCTCGAATACAAGTGCTCGATCACAGACGAGTCAGCGGAAGCAACAATATCTGAGTACAGACATAAGTTAAACAAGTTTGCCTTAAGAAGGCTAGCACAAACTGGGATACAGATCGAACGAGGTGCATGCCTCCTGCCTGGGATCCTCCTAACTACTCCTGGTCGCCGTCAACGGGCTGCACGTAGTAGTAGGCACCTCCAGTGTCGTAGGTGTCATCGTCGACGGTGGCGTCTGGCTCCTGGACTCCAGCATCTGGTTGCGACAACCAGATATAAAGGAAAAGGGGAAAAGAGCGAGAGAAGCAACCGTGAGTACTCATCCAAAGTACTTGCAAGCAAGGAGCTACACTACATATGCATGGGTATATGTGTAAAGGGGCATATCGGTGGACTGAACTGCAGAATGCCAGAATAAAAGGGGGATAGCTAGTCCTGTCGAAAACTACGCTTCTGGCCATCTCCATCTTGCAGCATGTAGAAGAGAGTAGATTGAAGTCCTCCAAGTAGGATCGCATAGCATAATCCTACCCGGCGATCCCCTCCTCGTCGCCCTGTTAGAGAGCGATCACCGGGTTGTATCTGGCACTTGGAAGGGTGTATTTTATTCAGTATCCGGTTCTAGTTGTCATAAGGTCAAGGTACAACTCCGGGTCGTCCTTTTACCGAGGGACACGGCGATTCGAATAGATAAACTTCCCTGCAGGGGTGCACCACATAACCCAGCACGCTCGATCCCATTTGGCCGGACACACTTTTTTGGGTCATGCCCGGCCTCGTAAGATCAACACGTCGCAGCCCCACCTAAGCACAACAGAGAGGTCAGCACGCCGGTCTAACCCTATGCGCGCAGGGGTCTGGGCTAGCAGTGGTGGGGCACGGCTGGGGATGCGCACAGGGGTGCGACGAGCGCGGACGTCGGCGCGGGAAGTAGAGGGGGTGCAAGGCAGACGCGAGGGCGCATGCGCTAGCGCGGGGGGGGCACGGTGGATGCGACGCACGGGCGCGCGCGGCCACGTGAGCGCGTGCACGGGCACGGGATGGCGCGGGCGCACGGTGACCGCGGGGACAGAGAAGGAAGAGGCCTGGGGCCTCACCGTGATTCGTAGGGACGGGGGGCAGCGGGGGTCGGGTGGTCGACGGGGACGACGACGGAGAGGAAGCAGGCCGGTGGGGAGGAGGAGGCAGGCCGGCGATGGCGTCGGCGAGTGGGCATCCAGCGCTCCAGATCGGGGCAGGAGGGAGGAGCTGCGAGGAGGAGACGAGGCAGTCCGGCGGGGAGGCGGCGCCGGCGTGTTGGCGTCGAACGACGGCGGGGAGCGGGGCGAC
>NC_057805.1:132147672-132156846 GCF_018294505.1 Triticum aestivum | reverse complement strand
TAAGGGGGAATGGGGTGGGCCTCCTGGTGGCCTGGATGCCCAGTTGGGCCGAATGGCCCAGGGGGAGGGGGGCTTTGTCTTTCCTTTTTTTTGTTTCCTTTCTGTTTTCTTTTCTTTATCTATTTTCTTTTCTATTTTATTCCTTTAATTTCTGTTTTATAAAATATAAATACAACTCCTAAATTAATGTTATAATTTATTCTACTGCCCCAAAAAGTTTGACACCTGATTAAAATAGTTTGCATTATTATTATTTTTAAAAGGCATTTAATTAATTGTCATAGCTGCTGTTTTAATTACTTTAGAGCCTTTAAACATTTTATCAAAGCTTGGTCTCTCCACCATAATTGCTTACGATTTATTTGAAACAACCCGAACATTTTAGTTTTAATTTTTGAAAAATTTTGTTGTTTGCCATATTTTGAATTTGAATTTTGATCCGGTTTTGAACTAACACGAGATTATCAACACTAACAGCGGTGACGTGGCATCATTAGCGTAGGTTTACTGTAGCATAATTATCCGGGAGTCACAGAGGCTCAAAATTCCATCCAGTATGTAGCGGCTCTTAATAAAAGAGGATTGTTGGGGGCCTATCACCTTATGAGCTACCGGGGAGAGGCGGTTAGCAAAACCCTTAGAGGATAACTTGGCGATATTATTGATCAGAGCAATAGGTCCAAAGAGTTTAATCGAGTATGCCCCTTTAACTTTGGGAAGAAGAGATATGACCGCATAATTCAATCTGGAGATATCCACCGTGCCCAAGCAGAAACCCGTAATGATAGCATACATGAGGGGTTTGAGAGTTGACCAGAATTTCTTGAAGAAGGAGTAGAGAACCCGTACGGCCTAGGAGCAGAATTAGATTTCGAGGAAGATACCATCAAGTCAATTTCCTCATAAGAGAGGGGGATCGAGAGTAGAACATTATCGTCCTCAGACACCCGCTCAGAAGGGGCCCAAAGATCCTGAGAGATGCATACATCTGCAATCTGACTGGCCCCCAATAAATCAGAGAAGAAGGAGAAGATGTGTCGTTTGATGATCCCCAGGTCAGCCACTACCTCCCCATTGATCCGAAGCCGAAAAATCGAACACCTCCTGTGATGGACATTTGCAATGGAAAAGAAATACGTCGTGCATGAGTCCCCCTTAAGCAACCACGAGAGGCTGCCACGTTGTTGCTAGTATACCTCTTCCTGCCTAAGCAATCAGAGGAGAGCCTCTTCGAGGGCATATCGATCCGACCACCCAGTTGAGTCAAGACCAGTAGTGTTGGAACATGAATCAAGGCTTTTAATCATGGAGAGGATCCGGTCTTTATCCTTCTTAGCAATCGAGGCACGGTTCCAGCTCCACCCCTTCAAGATGCGCCTGAGATTAGAAGCAGTATAGTGCTAGTCATCTAGAGGGCCGAAAGAGCAATGAGGGGCAGAAAATAGGGCAAGAATTTTCTTAGAAACCATTTGGGGAAAACCATCAACAAGAAGCCAGGAGGCATCAAACCAAAAAGGCCAAGGACAAGCCACAACAGTCAACCCAAAGTCGAGGAGGAGCGGCGTATGGTCACTGCCAATGGAGGACTCCGCAAGCAATGAGGAACAAGGGAAGATCAGATCCCACTCTGGGGACACAAAAACTCTATCCAAAACTGAGCGCACCAGGTCCAATTGGTGGTTGGACCAAGTAAACCTAGCACCGGACCTGGACAGCTCGCACAGAGAGAATTGAGACACAAAATCATTGAAGCTATCAGCCCTGGCCCAATAGAAATTAGATTTATTTTTATCACCCGGAAACCTAATAAGATTGAAATCCCCTCCCAAAACAAAAGGGACCGTAGCAGCATCCAACTTAGCCAAAAGTTCGAGCAGGAAGACCTGGGAGACAGAGTGATTAGCCGGTCCATACACCCCGATGAAGTCCCAGCACTTATCCAGCGCCCTATGATGAAGGACCAAGCTCGCAAAAAAAGAACTCGAATTAAACGCCAGAACATCAAACACATCCGCCCGAGCCCCCAGAAGGATACCACCCGATTGGCCCACAACAAGAAGCCACTCCCAAGAGAACACACCATCACCAGCTAAAGAAGACAGTTCATGATGAGAGAAAGAACTTTTGATAGTTTCTTGCAAACAGATAAGGTCCACATTGTTAGAGCAGATGTAATCTTTAAGGAGAAGACGGCACCCTGAAAGTGCTAGTTATCGACTAGAGGGGGGTGAATAGGCAATTTTCATGAAAGTCTTCAAAACATGAGGTCTTTGAAGACAAACAATCAAATTGAACCTATATGATATGCAGCGGAAGATAAACTACCCTAGTCACACCATAGTCAAGTAAACATAGTAATGGTAGCACGAGGACTAATAGCAGCTAGGTAGTATAGATCGGAATGGAAGACAAAATGAAGCCAAACATGTAATAGTCTTCGCACGGTGAAGTCAGATGAATCAGGCAAGCAAGCAATGACTTCACGATGACAAACTGAAGTGTAAAGGAGGTAGGGGATAGAACCAGTTGCTTGGTGAAGACAAGGATTTGGTAGACCAGTTCCAGTTGCTGTGACAACTGTACGTCTGGTTAGGGATGCTGAGATTGAACTCAGAAGACTACATCTTCACCTTATTCCCCTTGAGCTAAGGACACCAAGTCCTCTCCCAATCACTCTGGTAAGTCTTCAAGGTAGACTTCCAACCCTTCACACACTCTGTTCATCGGCGATCCACAATGACTCTTGGATCCCCAGAACGTGACGCCTAACCCGCTCGAGGATACACAGTCCAGAAGTGTAATAAGTCTTCAGGTCACGCAGACAGAAAGACTTCAGTGATGCCTAACACTCTTTGGCTCTGGGTGTTTTGGGCTTTGTCCTCGCAAGGATCTCTCTCTCAAATGCTTCAGAGGTGGGTTTTTCTCAAATGACAAAAGCCGTGCACTAACTCTGAGTAGCCACCAATTTATGGTGTATGGGGTGGGCTATTTATATCTGGGAGGCAACCTGACATGATATGTCCGAAATGAACCTGGGTCACTAAGGAACCGACATGTGTCCAACGGTCGGATTTCAAACACACACGGTAGCTTAGCTTGGGCTACAAGCAAAGCTGACTCATCCAACTCTAGATAAGATTTGCTCTCATTGTCTTCACTCTAAGACATAGGATTTGGCTTGAGCATCACATCAGTCTTCTGACTTTGTTCACTTGGACCCCACTTAACAGTTCGGTGGTTCCTATGACTCAATAAAGAAGAAAAGGAAACTACGAAAGAAACTATGTCTTTGCACTCCATAGCCTTCAAGTGAATTTCTTCATACGACATTATCTTCAACATGAATGTCTTCACGAACTACCATTGTCTTCAATGTCTTCATATATTTTTAGGGGTCATCTCTGGTTGGTAAACCGAATCAGTGAGGGACTACTACCTGTGTTATCCTGCAATTCTCACAAACACATTAGTCCCTCAACCACGTTTGTCGTCAATACTCCAAAACCAACTAGGGGTGGCACTAGATGCACTTACAATCTCCCCCTTTTTGGTGACTGATGACAAACTGGTTGAAGTTTTCAACGGGGATAAAAGTATGTCAAAGTTAAAGTACGTGGGCATTGGCTTCATAAGCTGGAGGAGGCTCCCCCTGAAGATGTGCATATAATTATTTTGCCTTTGAATGCAAATGCACATGGCAGGTTTTGCTTTGTGGAGATCTTCTTCAACTCATGAAGACAATTCATCATGCATACACAAATGTAATTAGGATAATGAAATGCATAATGAGAAATGGACGTCTGTAGAATGACTTCATGCAGAATTTATCATCGCAGTAAACGGTAGCAGCAAAAGTGGCACACGACCATCAAGTTTTAAGTGTTACAACTCAAACACCAACAGTTCAAGAACAAGAGTTGTAAAAACTTAGTAAAAAGAAGCACCCGACCAATATAGAACTGCTTGAAGACTATCAACTCATATGCTTCTCCCCCTTTTTGTCATGAATGACCAAAAATGTTTGAAGACATAGAGTGTCTATGCATTCCCAGGAGGTGTTGGTGAAGATGTTGGGGCAGCAGGGTCGACGTTGGAGTTGGCGGTGCAGAGGGGCCTAATGCAGAATCTTGGTGTAGTGAAGCCATCGTAGGTGAAGTGGCGTCGTCCTCTTCATCAATGACTCTCGCAACAACAGTTGGAGCCGAAGATGAATACTCAGAATCTTCAATGGACGGAGTAGGACACCAACTTGCTGATTGTGGAGGCCTAGAGTCAAACTTGAAGCGTTCAGTGAAGCCATCAGCTTGAAGATTGTCCAGGCACGCCGACATGCTTCATGAGCAACAAACGAGTTCTTGGTTGCAAGGTTGCAAATGCGATTGACATCAACTAGGAGATTTAGCATCTGGCACTTCATCCAGTCATGATGCTTATCCTATTTCTAATGAAGTGACACAAGATGCTCTCTGTCATTCAGAACATGAGCACACTTCCGGTGCCTTTGGGCTACCACTACTAGGAAAAGGCCTACTAGTGGCTAACCAGTTTTGCCTACTAATGGCGCACTACTGGTGCGCCACTAGTACTATGCCACTAGTATTTTTTACTAATGGCGCACCACTGGTGCGCCATTAGTATCTGGTATACTAATGGCGCACCAGGCAGTGCGCCATTAGTATAGGCCACGGTGCGCCATTAGTATGCCTCCCAGGGGGCCATATTTACCCATGTGCTTTGCCATACTAATGGCGCACTGCGGGGTGATGCGCCATTAGTATCCTTTGGCATACTAATGGCGCACGTTGGGGTGATGCGCCATTAGTATGTATATTAGGGATTTTTTTTCTTTTCTAATATTTGCACAGATTACAAAATATATTATTGGACAGAATATAAACAGCACCACACAGCAACAGCAGATTCATCGAATACAATTCATCATATTAGTCTCCGAATTCAAAAGACCGAACAATGATAGAACATTACAAGTCTCGAGACCGCGAGTAGCGAGTTTGTCGAAAGTAATACTAATCCTAACAAGTCCTACTAATCATCATCATACAACTTCTACTCGTTATTAATAACAAGTCATACGATCATCATCCTGATAGTCATCGAACCAACCCTACTTAATTGTTCTTAGCACATGATCATCAGTATTAGGCAGGACCTAAATACCCTATTTAAGGTAAAATAGCATAGAACAATATAGACCCTGACTCTCCATTATGGAGAATGGAGATCATCCTGTCTCCAATTCTTGCGCGGCGCTTCCTTTTGCTTCCAAGAACCTCCTTACGACTGTCCATACATTTTTTCCATTCTCTGATTAGCATGTCTCCACTTCTTCTAGAAATCCGGTATGGATAGTTGAGATTCGTAGGATGACCTGGATATAAGTTCAAAACACGAAGGCTGTCATTCTGATACATCAAATGAGGCACACAATCCTATGGGATTCTCTGTTGAAAAACATAGTAATAACTTCATAGTTAGCAATGATGTACTAGTTTTAGAAGTATGCAAAAGATGCACGGATGTCGTAATAGTAAAAAATCTTACCAGGGTATCTCCATGGTAGTTACCGTAGTTCAACACGTGCACTAGTGGCACGTATTGACCATAATGTTGAGGAGTTTGATTGTAGATATTGTAATTCTCAAGATCAGTACAAAATCCGACCAGATGATTTTTCTCCTGATAAGTTAACTCGGAGCCATCGGTGTAGTGGGTTTTGTCTACCATGTTCCGCACATTTTTTGAACAATCAAAATAAGCTGTCAATGGAAATAAGTTGTCAACTATTTTGAAATAAACAATATAAATTAGTTAATAATTAACTATGTTTGAGAAACTTACATAGCGGTAGAACTGGAGGCGTATCAACAAGGACCCAAATGTCCATATTGTCTTGGTCGATGTCAGGATCACCAAGATCCATGGTGACAAGCATACCCTCATCAAAACCATACATCTTGCAAAATGCTTCCCAATTTTTGCAACCAAAATGGGTTACGCTCTCAGCATTATACAGATTTACTTCAAAATCCACATCATGATGTGTCCTTAGGTGATTTTTCTTCGTTTCAAAATTTTCATGATCTTCAAAATCCATCCTCTCCAAGACATAGCGTCTTGCATGGCATGGGATAAACTATACTCGAATTGTAAAAGATGAAATTACACGTTGAAATAGTTGAAGTCATGCTTAATTATGAAAAAAAACACTTGTCGTCGTTGCGTACCGTTTCAACTTCGAAGGTCTCCTCGAGCTTAATGCTGAAGCGCCGATCATCGTCCAGGGGAGGCCTGTCGCACAGACCTCGATCGTCGTGCCACCAGTCGCACTCCCCCGGGAGACTTTCATCGTCCAATGATGACATTTCCTATGTTCATAATTCAAAACTACATCATCTCTGTTGGGTCCAATAAGATAATCCACAGTGTGGTGAAAACACGCCCTTCGAACTGGTTTGAGCAATTGGTGAATGGAGATGGTCTAAGATTTTCAATAGTAAGAAGTGAAGTGGTAATTTTGAGAGCAAATGGTTAGGATGAGTGGTTCCTCTTTCCTGTTTAGCTTTACCATAGAATATTGTTAGTCATGCACACTTGTGCATTTTCAGCCAGGCCCAGTGGAGTTGGCCTAAAAACATTTATTTCTTTAAGCCTGCTACATCCATCTCAAGTATTTATGGTCAAGGGTTAGCAGGGCCATCCAAATAGAATATGTGGTATGGGCTTTTTTAGTAGGTCATCCTACCAGATTAGGGTTTATCGATGACGAGCAACTGACATTAGTAATAACTATGAGTAGATATCACACTTCTATATGTATAACACAAGAGGTAGTTGATCCTACTTAATTAAGTACTAAGATACCCCGACCCATGCATTAGTCGCAAGTGCCCAATATGTCCTATTTTTAGCAAAGTCATGCTAAAATTCACGGAAAATTTCAGCATGACCTTTGCTGAAAATAGGACATATGGAGTACCCGGATTTGCCGGAACGGAAGTTAATCGACATTTTGGCAAACTCAAGGGCCTCTCGGGGTACAGCAGCAGCATCACAAGTTGACAAAATTCCCAAGTAGTACATTTCTGCAAGTAGAAACACAAGCACCACTCATGGGCTAGTAGTAAAGCATTGATGTATATAGCAGCAGTAGTAAATTAGATTGTACCACTCATGGTACATTTCTGCAAGTAGAAACACAAGCACCACTCAGAGCAATGGAGAGGAAAATCTGACAATAACTTAACTGAAACCAAAGAAAGACCAAGCAAACTATTGCAAGTACAGTACACTAACTACTTCACTAAACACAACTGCATAGCAGCCCTCTAAGTTGATGGATGTAGACTGATCTGCTAGCCGCTTCACACGAGGAAAACCTGGATATGCCAACATCATTCAACCCTGAACCACAAAGGCGACCAAGCAGTTCAGTCAGAATGTAACATAGTTATCCTTTTCTCATGCCAACTATTATGCAATTTATCAAATTCTAATGTTCCTAGCAATGACTATTACTAAGCTTTTGATGAGCACACGCAGTTAATTGTGTAGCAAAACTCCATGAAGTGTGCCAAACCGATGACACGGTCGTAGGGTGCGGCTTTAAATCAGGCTGGTTAATGGCCACGAACAGGGCTGTGACCGGCCGACCTGATTGCAAAGAGGATGTCCACTTGTAAAATCACCAAGGTACACTGCTGATGTGTGCAGAGTATTCAGGTGTTGAGGGAGGGCTTGCAAGATCCTTCCAATCTCTTGTATATGTAGTAAAATTTTCCTGACGGTTATTGAATTCGGATCGATCTGGTTGTTACTCTATCATCTTTGATCAATTATTAGCCGCAGTTTGAATCGGAAAGTCATGTGCACCCGTTAAAGTGATTTAGAAGTTACATGGTAGGACCGCTAATCGGAACTCATTTGGTGAATCAGTTGTTGGACTGCTCCTGCCGAGGCTAGAGAAAATCCACCACTATAGCAGGCTACCTGTAGTTGTCGATTGAAAATCCAATGGATCATCCACTCTGCTATGTTGAGCCATTGCATACCAAAAAGGGACTGGTGGGTGCCAGTCGACTGAATTCCCAATTTGGGTCAGTCGCTGTTCTTCATCATGGGTTACTATCACAGTTAAATCTTCGTGTAAATTACATCAATTTTAAAATCAGCACAACTACAAAACCTACACATTGACAACTACCAGTGAATCACATTGTAAATTCAATGAACTTGCAGTTGAACAAACCATCAAAAAGCAAGATTCATACTGGAAAAGAAAACAATCAGAGATGGGGGACAGGGGAGAGGGAGGGCGGACGCCGGCAGCCGGAGGGGCGGGAAGGGGATGAACATACCTGCGCTGGACGCAGGTGGGTAGGGCTGGAGCTCGCCCCGGTTCTGCTCGATGATGGAGTTCGTCCGATCCTGCAGAGAGAAGGGAAGGTGGAGGAGTCCGTCAAACGGAGCCATAAAGAGATGTGGGGCGACGGGAATGGAGGGGAGGAGGGAGGTCGAGGTGGATGCCGGCGGGTCAGGAGGGATTTACCTGGCCGCCGCTCGATTTGGCGCGTGGGAGACGAGGTGGGGCGGCGGGTAGACGGGGGCGCGGGGGCGGCGGGGGTGGAGTCCGGCGGGGGTCGGGGCGGCGGCGTCATGGGTCAGGTGAGCGCGCGGGTGGACTGGCGAGGGAGAGGGAGGAATTAGCTAAGGGGGGAAACTTACTAATGGCGCACCCCGAAGCGGTGTGCCATTAGAATGTTTTTTTACATAGCAATGGCGCACCCACGATCGGTGCGCCATTAGTAATCTTTTTTTATATAGCAATGGCGCACTAGCCAGAGGTGCGCCATAAGTAATTTATTATTATTATTTTTGTTGCATCTAATAATTTTTTAGAAAATGAATATGAATATGAAACAGTAATAATTTTTTACAAAAACAGTAATAATTTTTTAAATAATATCATCAAATTTGTTATTTGAAAATATTTATGAATATGAAAAAATATCATCAAATTTATTATTTGAAAATATAATCAAATTTGTTATTTGAAAATATAATCAAATTTGTTTTTTTTGCAATTTTAATTGCATTCATTTGTGACGGTGGAGCGGGCCGGGGAGGGTGCGGGGGGTCGTCGGCGGCGGTGGAGCT
>NC_057805.1:132114868-132147422 GCF_018294505.1 Triticum aestivum | reverse complement strand
GGGGGGTCGGCGGCGGCGGCCGGTGGAGCGGGGTAGAGGGTGCGGGGGGTGCTCGGCGGCGAGGGGGACCGGATCTGACGAGGTGGGATAGCGATCGAGATGGAGGGGGATCGAGATCAAGTGTCCATGAAATATACACTAATGGCGCACCGGGGAACAGTGCGCCATTACTAGTTTAAACTAGTAATGGCGCACTATACACTGGTGCGCCATTAGTAGTTTTGCAAAAAAATAATATAGTAGTGGCGCACTATGAGGCCGGTGCGCCATTACTAGTTAGAACTAGTAATGGCGCACTGTGCCCAGGTGCGCCATTAGTATGTTTGGAAAAAAAAATTGTTACTAGTGGCACACTAATGGCGCACCAGCACATGGTGCGCCACTGCTATATAGTAGTGGCGCACCACATGTGTGGTGCGCCATTAGTGGCCATTCCATCTATAGCCCTTTTCCTAGTAGTGTACTGTGCTGGCTGTTGCATCAGTGTTTGCACGATGCGGCAGCCTGAGCTGACCGACAATAGGACCAGCAATAGTAGTGGTTGGGTTCGGCACATGAATCCCTTCAAGTGGTTGAGTGAAGCTTTGGAAGCCAGCATTGTCTTCACGAATAGGCTCCTTGGCAGGCTCAGGGTATATGGTTTCGTGAGACATATCCACTTCGGGCAGAAAGTCAACATGGTTGCATGCTGAAGCTTGATAGTTGATGGTGGAGTGAAGCTTAATCAGCCGCATGACCCATGGAGCATAGAACTTGAGGCCAAACAGATCAATTCCTGAAGCAGCCAACTGACGGATGAAGAAGTCTTGAGTATTGAACATGATGCCATTGATGATATAGAAGACCAATGTCTTCATAGTGCCTTCAAGCTTGGCGTGAGGAGAGTGCCCCTTAATTGGCCATAGAATATGCCTCAGTATGTGATAGATAGTGCGGGGCAGATACTCGAGGTCATTGACATAGAATTCCTTGGGGTATTCAGCATCAACTGGCAATGGCTTCATCATGCTGAGCATTTGACTCCTGTTGAGCTCAGGCTTTTGAATGATGCTCTACAATTCTTGCTCATAGCGCTAATAACCTGGCTCATACAGATCACCAGGAGTGGGCAGGGAAGTTAGCTCGATGATATCTTGAGCTTTAGCTTTGTGATGTACATCACCTGACATCCACTCAAGGACCCATATCTTCGGATCCCTGTTGTAGCCTAATATATGGAGAGTGGCATAGAATTGCAGTAAGAGTTCTTCATTCCAATGCTCCTTGTCGATGAAAAATGGGAGCAAGCCAACTTCACGAAAGCAGTCAAGAGCTTCTTCAAGGCAGGGGAGACCAGCGATGGCATCGCAACACAGGTACTTGTGAGGGAAGATCCTATCCTGGTTGTACAAGATGCAAGATTAGTAGCTTCATTGTTGGTGGCTTCAGAACCTATCAGAGGAGATCTTTGGCTTCTTGTATGGATTCTTGGCCGAGTCAAAGAATGTGTTGTGCTCTCTAAAACTGAGCACACTGTATGAGCCTTGGGTGGTTACAACACTAGGAAGCCTTGGCAGCCTGGGCTTTGGCTTCTGCGTCTGAGGCCTTTGCTCCACATGATAGTCATATTGGGGACTAGGTTGGAGGCGTCATAATGGGACACTTGATGCTAATGAGCTCACCTTCACGATTGAAGGCCCTTGCCATTGTGTGTGGAACAGGTGGAGCAGCAGCAACATCCGAGGAGGATCGTTGAAGATCTTCTGTGGCTTCAGGGGCTTCAGACTGAGGTGTAGCTTCAGGAGAAGCATTGACTTTAGCCATGACAACGTCATTGGCTTCAGTAGTAGTGGTAGCAACATAATCAGGTCTAGGGGCTTCAATGGTTTCAACAGATTGTTGGTCAGGCACAATCACATCTTCATTCACAACCGGTCCAGAGGTAGGGGAATAACTTCACGATCTTCTTCTTCTCTTTCATCAGCTGATGCAGCCAGTATATATCTTTAGCCTCTTTGGCTTCAGATTCTTGAGCATTTTCTGTAGGCATGACATCAGGGAACACTTGACGTGCTACTGAGCTTGTGGCGTGCACATCCTCTTCAGGAATGCTCGACATGGAGACCATGGGCCGAGGGCCTCTGTGAAGCCTTCTGAAAGACGGCGACGCCTGTGGTGAAGGAGTGGTCTTCTCCATGTCTTCAGGGGTATCGTGCAGAGTCTACATCACTAGAGTGGTGACTTGAGCTGGTGGAGTGCGAGGAATGACTTCATGTAGTGGGGAGTTGGGGTGTTGTTCTTCCCAGAACTCATCATGTGCGATTGGTGTCGTGGGACCACCAATGCTTATCTGTTCACTGCTCGATGGAGCAGGCGATGATACCAGCTTGGGCATGATCTAGGGGAACTGAGGAAGAACTTCATCATCATCAACATTGTCTTCATGACCAATGTCTTCAGTTGCGATGGTGTCAGCAGCTGGAATCTCTTCAGACTAATGAGCCTCTGTGGTAGCAGACTCATGAACAACTAGTCGCCGCTCGCGGTTGGAGGTGGCAGGAAGGGCAACTGAAATGGGTTCTACAAGCACCGGCGCACTAGGAGTAGATGAGGCAGTTTGTGCTTGGGCCCTTCTTGAAGCCTTAGAGGACTTCTTCAACCTCTTCTGAGAAGGAGCAGCATCAGAGGCTTCTTGATGCTTTCGCTTCTTAGCTTCAGCTTCAGCCTGCTTCGTCTTCTTCTGCTCAGAAGCAGCTAAAGGAACCTTTGGCTTCGATCCAATCATGCTGGCAGGGAAGACAATGCTTGGTCTTTCCTACCTTGGAGCTTCAGCCTCAACTTGGCTTGGCTTCTTCTTCTTAGCAGCCAGCTTGGGGTCAATGCCTGGATGCCCAAGTGCTTTCCTCTTCAAAGCTTCATTGTGAGCCTGAACACATTTTTTAGCATAATGCTTGAGACATTCTCTTGAGCCTTTGGCTTAATCACGACGCTTATCAAATTTAGCCTTGAGATGAATCATCATTTGCTTGCAATTCTGTACTTCAGTGACACAGAGCCAGGCCATGTGCTTCTTGAAGAGGGCCCTTTCATGGTTAATCTTGTTCTTCCGCTCAATGACCTTTTGAACAATTGCAAGTTCTTTGGCAATATAGCCCTGGAATGTCACGCTGATGCCAATCAGAAGCTGCAGATCATCGAGGGTAGGAGAGGTATCTTCAAACCACTCATCAATGAAGTTGTTGAGAATATCAGTGTCAAACAGAGGCAGATCATTGAAGATTTCAGCCTCCCGTTTGCTCTTGATCAGCATCTGTCGGATGTGGGGTTCCGGCAAACCCTTGAGGTTCGAACACTAGGGTGCGCGCGAAGTCTTTCCCTCCTACCGATCTACGCCCTAGCTCGCTAAGATCTCCTGGACGAACTCGAGGAACTCACAACACAGAAAGACACGAGATTTATACTGGTTTGGGCCACCGTTGTGGTGTAATACCCTACTCCAGTGTGGTGGTGGTGGACTGCCTCTTGGGCTGATGATGAACAGTACAAGGGGAAGAACAGCCTTCGGAGGTTGAAGTGTTCTTGTGCTCTACAGACTTGTGGGTGTGTGGATCCAGTCCAAGATCAGATGCCCCTACTGTGGTGGCTAGCTCTACTTATATAGGCCCTGGTCCTCTCCCCAAATATTGAGCGGGAAGGGAGCAACCAACGGCGGGCAAATTTGAAGGGGGACCACTAGTACAAGCTATCCTAACAAAAGTGGTCTTCGCCTGCAAAAAGCTCTGGTGGTGACGCCGTCTTGGGCTCCACGATGACCTGCGAAGGCCGAGGCGTCCCTCAAGACCGCCCATGAAGCCCGCTCGCGAGCCTTGGAAGAGGCTCACGAGGCTGACCACCGTCGCGAGGCTGCGGAGGAGCGCACGTGGGAGCTCCAGGCCTGGAGCGCGTCCCTTGAGCAGCAGGTGGAGGCGCGCAGGGCCGCCCTTGCATCGCTGAGGGGGACGCCCGCGGAGGAAGAGGAGGTCCGGAAGTGCGATGAGGCGCTAGCCTTGGAAGCCGTGGAGCGCAGCCTCGAGCTCGAGCAACTGGAGACGAGGGAGCGTCAAGTTGCTCAAGCAGAAGATGCGGTTGGGGCTCGCGAGGCCGGAGTCGAGGAGGAGGTCAATTGCCGGGTGGCCGAGGTTCGCGCAGACCTGGAGGGTAGGTACGACCTGAAGCTGAAGCTCGCGGGTACGGAGGATGCGGGCAGGGCCGCTGCCCTCAAGCCCAGGTTGGATGAGGCCGAGAGGCGTGCGGAAGCCACGTCCGCCGCCCTGGTTACGGTGCAGGAGGACTTGGCCTCCGCCCGCGCTGAGCTGCTTTCCCTTCGGAGGCGGGTTGATGACGCTGAGGCCGTCGCACGACAAAACATGGAGGAAGTGCTCCAACGACGAACGCTGGAGCGCGAGCATGCCCTTATGCTTCAGGATCTCCGGAACAGGGCCAATACCGCCCTGGGCCATATTTGCGACGTGGATGCACCGGCCCCTCACTCGAATGACTATGCCAGCCACCTGACCTTCTTCACCGAGGTGGTGACGCGCCTGGAGGCTTGATCTGACAGAGCTCGCCAGCTTGTGGAGGAAAGGGGTCGTGGCCTGCTTCAGCGCGCTTTCTCCCGTGTCTTCAGCCACCTTCTGAATGTCGACCCCCACTTTGATTTTGACGCCGCCATCGCCCCCGTACCCACGGCCGTCCGGGGCGACCTGGCGCGTTGGGTTGAGGACAATGTGGACGCGTTGGTCAGGGCCTTCACTTCGGAGGATGACGCGGTGGTGGTCGTCGCAGACGAAGGCGTCGTGGTTAACGGCGGCGATGGGGGTGTCGCTGACGGCGGCGACGATGCCGACGAAGACGATGACGACGCGAGTGACGCGTCCATGGGTGATGTAGCGAGTGACATTTCTGGCTGATCCCATGTTCTCCTGTCGTTTCACCCTGTACACAAAACTCAGGCGTGGCCCTTGGAAAACTTGTAAGAGCATTTTGAGAGGGGGAGCCCCTCATGTAAGTAAATTGCGGTTTTTACTTTCCTATGCGATGTGAGTATGTGTCCTCGTGAACTCGTGAATCCGGGGGCGAGTTTTCTGTCGTGGTTTACCTTAGTCTGCGCCAGCTTCAAGCTGGGTCGTGAAGCGGCGAGTTTCTGAGAATCCTGCAGAGCTTATCGCCCCGTCTGAAGGGGCCCCGCAAGAGGTGAGCACCAGCCGCAGCGCTGGTGCGTGCTCGGTGAGCGTGCGCTTCGTGCGGTCCAGCTCGCGAGGAGCTCGTGAGGGGAAGGCGACGGACATGAGTCCTAGACAAAACGAGATCCAGAAGGCAAGAAATTGCTCGAACGAGAAAAGGCACCCCCCGTGCGCATCGATAAAAATTCGGCTTCAACTTAAATCCAGATCCAAAAAGCAAAGCTACAGAAAGAGAGATCCAAAGCAAAAGGCCGCGTCCGGCACCTATTCTAGTCTTCCGATCTTCAAGTCTTCTCACCAGGGCGGAGCTAAGTGCTGCCACTAGGCGTGGGAGGGAGCCCCAGGGCCTGAGGCCGGCGCTCCTGAGACTCCGGGGCGTGTACATCCCCAACTCATTATTACGTGAGAGTGTCACGGGCGGCGACCTTCACAGGCACTGGGCCTTCTTCACAGGTACCGGCCTTGCTTCATATCGCCAGTCGAGGGACCCTCCTTGCACCACCCTTGACCTCCTTTGAGCCGACTGGTCGCCAGGACGACACAAAAGAGGGAAAGAGGATGCCAGCGGTGCCCTCGGCGACCACAGGTCCTCTGCCGGGGGAAGGGTTGTCGAAGCCTCCCCGGCAGAGGGCCTACCTCTGGGTGTCCCCTTACTTCGCGCGCCGTGGGGAGGGGCCTGGCTGCCGACCCCTCTCCTGCAGCCCCCAACGCGATCCCCCTGCCGGCAGGGGGGCCGCCGAGCTAGGGCCACCGGCCGTTGTGGTGACCTGTTCCTCCTGCGACTCATGGTTAGCGTAAGCTTGCTCCTAAGGGATTAGAGGTACCCTGTAGTAGTCGTTGCACACGTGGTCGTGGTGGTTCCCCGGCAGTTCCTAGAAGGCTTCGACTCCTAGCGCCCCCTCTTCCCAATCTTCTCCAACGAACGAGACGGGGTCGTCCTCCGGTGTGTACACTTGGTCCGTCATGTGGGGCACGTAGGCTTCCGGGGCTGTTACCCCGAACACCTCGCCGTAGTGCCCCACACTCCATGTTGCCCAGCCCAACATGGTGTTCTGAGGGTAGTAGCATGGCATCTCGCCGGGACCATGGGGGGCGACGCTTGTGCCCGTGCTTGTTGCGGGCGGTGTGGGGGCGGCGGGGCCTCCGGCGCCGCCAGCCACGCTGGTGTTGACGAAGCCTCCTGGCGCACCTGACGGCGCGTGGTGGCGGCCTGGCCCGCCGTGAATCCGTGTAGCGGCCTGAGGAGGGAGCTGATGACAGAAAGGCGGCGCTCCCGAGGCCGCCGCGCCCAACAGCTCGGCAACGCGTTGCAGCAGTGCGTCCCGGCCACTTTCCATCAGCCGGCACTGCAGCAGCTCCCTTGCCATGGTGAGTGATGCCCGCATGTTTGCCTGTTCCTGCCGCGATTGCGGCGCCGTCGCTGCGGCGTGGCTTGCTGCTCTGGCAGCAGCTCGCACTTGCCGTGGAGTGAGGGTAGACGACGCCTGGCCGCGTCGCCCGCGCCCCGTAGGATTGGACGGCGCTCGTGCCGCCTGGAGCGCGGGGTTGAGGTCTTCATGGGCGAGCGGCGCCGACCGGGCTGGCCAGGCTGCCCAGCAGTCGGAGTCAGCTCTCGGGTCATCGGACATCATGGCCGCGGAGCGTCGGCAAGTCGATTGGCGGAGAAGAAGCTCCGGCGCACCCCTACCTGGCGCGCCAAATGTCGGATGTGGGGTTCTGGCAAACCCTTGAGGTTCGAACACTGGGGTGCGCGCGAAGTCTTTCCCTCCTACCAATCTACACCCTAGCTCGCTAAGATCTCGCAGACGAACTCGACGAACTCACAACACAGAAAGACACGAGATTTATACAGGTTCGGGCCACCGTTGTGGTGTAATACCCTACTCCATTGTGGTGGTGGTGGATTGCTTCTTGGGCTGATGATGAACAGTACAAGGGGAAGAACAGCCTCCGGAGGTTGAAGTGTTCTTGTGCTCTACGGACTTGTGGGTGTGTGGATCCAGTCCAAGATCAGATGCCCCTACTGTGGTGGCTAGCTCTACTTATATAGGCCCTGGTCCTCTCCCCAAATATTGAGCGGGAAGGGAGCCAACAACGGCGGGAAAATCTGAAGGGGGACAACTAGTACAAGCTATCCTGACAAAAGTGGTCTTCGCCTGCGAAAGGTCTGGTGGTGACGTCGTCTTAGGCTCCAGGATGACCTCCGTCTTGCCGTCCTCCTGGTCTTGGTCTCGTTGCACCGATATGGTAACCTTTGCCTGATGCCTCGGTACTCCTCGCCTGCGCTGGCCTCCTTAGCACCAAAGAGGAAACAAGGACGCTGCGCGCGCTGGCGCCTGCCTGGTGCCGATCGTCATGGCTCACGTCACGAGAGCCTCGTGAGGTTTGCCCCGCCTTGATATCTCCGCTCCTCGTGAGCCTGCCTGACTAGGCCACTCCTGAGGTGGTCTTGCGTCGTCCGCCTCGTGAGGCTTGGCCCCTCGCGAGGGTCTAGGATGCCTTGTTGATGAAGATGGGCCGTACGGCCTGCTGGCTTAGCCACGCCGTGGGCCGCAGGCAGGCAAGTCTGGGGACCCCCGTTCCCAGAACGCCGACAGCATCTCAAGGGCATCATCATCTACGTCTTGATTACTAGATAGATCGACAATATCTTCATCATTGCGAAAGATTTGTGCGGGGCAAGAGCTTGTCCTGAGATCTTCTTGGGCTTTATGGACTTCTTGGAGATGCGTGACAAGTCCTCATACTGCACACGGGATTCAGGTGGTGCATATTTCAATGGCTTCTGAAAGTGCTAGTTATCGACTAGAGGGGGGGTGAATAGGCGATTTTTATGAAAGTTTTCAAAACATGGAAGTTTCAAAGACAAACAATAGAAATGAACCTATTAATATGCAGCGGAAGGTAGACTACACTAGGCAAGCCATAGTCAAGTATTCAATGAAGTGAAAGCACGAAGACTATTAGCAGCTTGGCAGTATGGATCAGGATGAAAGATAATATGAAGCCAATCAGAACAAGTAGTCACACAGTGAAGTCAAATAGATTATGCAAACATGCAATGACTTCACGAAGACAAACTGTAAGAAAAAAGAAGGGAGAGATGGAACCAGTTGCTTGGTGAAGACAAGGATTTGTTGGACCAGTTCCAGTTGCTGTGACAACTGTATGTCTGGTTAGGGAGGCTGAGATTCAACTCAGAAAACCACGTCTTCACCTTATCCCCCTTGAGCTAAGGACACCCAGTCCTCGCCCAATCACTCTGGTAAGTCTTCAAGGCAGACTTCCGAACCTTCACAGACTTCGTTCACCGGCGACCCACAATCACTCTTGGATGCTCAGAACGCGACGCCTAACCGGCTGGAGGATTCACAGTCCTCAAGTGTAACAAGTCTTCAGGTCACGCGGACAGAAAGACTTCAGTGATGCCTAACACTCTTTGGCTCTGGGTGTTTTGGGCTTTGTCCTCGCAAGGATTTCTCTCTCTCAAAAGCTTCGGAGGTGGGTTGCTCTCAAATGACAAAAGCCGTGCACTAACTCTGAGCAGCCGCCAATTTATGGTGTAGGGGGTGGGCTATTTATAGCCACTAGGCAACCCGACCTGATTTGTCCGAAATGACCCTGGGTCACTAAGGAACTGACACGTGTTCCAACGGTCAGATTACAAACACACGCGGCAGCTTGACTTGGGCTACAAGTAAAGCTGACTCATCCAACTCTGGATAAGATTTGCTCTCATTGTCTTCGCTCGAAGACATAGGATTTGGTTGAGCATCACTTCAGTCACTCTGACTTTGTTCACTTGGACCCCACTTAACAGTACGGTGGTTCCTATGACTTAACAAAGAAGAAAAGGAAACTACGAAACAACTATGTCTTCGCACTCCATAGTCTTCACGTGAATGTCTTCTCGAGTCATAAGCTTTGATGTGATTGTCTTCACATACCACCATTGTCTTCAATGCCTTCATACATTTTTAGCGCCATCTCCGGTAGGTAAACCGAATTAATGAGGGACTACTACCTGTGTTATCCTGCAATTCTCACAAACACATTAGTCCCTCAACCAGGTTTGTCGTCAATACTCCAAAACCAACTAGGGGTGGCACTAGATGCACTTACAATCTCCCCATTTTTGGTGATTGATGACAAACTGGTTGAAGTTTTCAACGGGGATAAAAGTGTGTGAAATTGTAAAGGATTAAGGTATTGTCTTCATAAGTAGCAAAAGGCTCCCCCTGAAGATGTGCATATAAGTAATTTGCTTTTGGAATGCAAATGCACATGGCAGGTTGTACTTGTGGAGATCCTCTTCAATTTATGAAGGAAATTCATCATGCATGAAAAGATATAACGAAGCTAATGACATGCATAATGAAAAATGGACGTTTGCAATATGACTATGTGCAGGATTTATCATTGCACATGTGGAATTTATCATCGCATCACAGGATAGCAGAAAAAGTAGCAGACAACCATCAAGTCTAAGTGTTACAACTCAAAGAACCAGAAGTATCAAAAGCGAGAGTTGTAAGCACTTGGCAAAAAAATAGCAACCACCCATATGGACCCGCTTGAAGACTATGAACTCATATGCTTCTCCCCCTTTTTTCAGTAAGGACCAAAAAGGTTTGAAGACATAGAGCTTCTACTCGTTCCCATGAGGAGTATGGTGGTGAAGCAGCAGGGTCGACGTTGAGGTTCGGTGGTGCAGAAGAACTTGGTGCAGTGTCGATACGCGCCGAAGTTGGAGGAGGTGAAGTAGCATCATCTTCGTCATGAATGACTCTAGCATTAACAGTTGCCGCGGAGGAGGAGTACTCAGAGTCTTCGAGTGAGGGAGTCCGACGCAAGACAACATTCCTGGGAGGAGTGGAATCAAACTTGAATCTCTTTGTGAAGCCGTCGTCTTGAAGATCAGCTTCAGCACTGAGCAATGTCAGACTTTTCCATGACCTCCGACAGGTTTCATGAGTGACAAATGCATTCTTGGTGGCGAGGTTGCGAATGCGATTGACATCCACCAAGAGGCTTTGCATCTGACGCTTCAGCCAGTCGTGATGCTTATCTTGCTTTTGATGCAGGGCAACGAGAAGCTCTCGGTCATCGGGAATACGAGAACGCTTTCGAGGCCTTTGAGAAATTGTGCTTTCAGTGGCTTCAGTATGGGCACGACGAGGTGCACGTGTATTGCCAGCCAAAGGATAAACACGAGTGGCAGCCAGAACTCCTTCAATGGGCTGAGTGAAGCTTTGGTGATCGGCATTGTGGAGATAAATTGGCTCCTTGCCAGGCTCTGGGTAGATGGCTTCGACAGACATATCAACCTCTGGCAAGAATATCAGATGGTTGCGCGCAGACGGCTGATAGTTGACAATAGAGTGAAGCTTGATAAGGCGCATAACCCATGGAGCGTAGAACTTCAGACCAAAGAGATCAGAGCCAGATGCAGCCAATTGCCTGATGAAGAAGTCTTGAGCATTGAAGCTGATGCCATTGAAGATATAGAAAACCAATGTCTTCATTGCTCCTTCAAGCTTCGCTGCAGAAGAATGTCCCTCGATAGGCCATAGAGTTCGCCTGCTAATATGATAAATAGTGCGGGGCAGATACTCTAGGTCTTCAACAAAGAATTCCCTTGGATATTCAGCGTCGTGTGGCAGTGGCTTCATCATGCTCAGCATTTGGCTCATGTTGGGCTCAGGCTTCTGGAAGATGCTCTCCAAAGCATTGCGGTGAAGCTGACAACCAGGTTCAAAGAGTTCACCTGGAGTGGGCAGGCCAGTGAGCTCAATAATATCAAGAGCTTTGGCTTCGTGATGTACATTACCTGTCATCCACTCAAGGATCCATGTCTTCGGATCCCTGCTGTAGCCGCGAATGTGGAGGGTGGCATAGAATTGCAGCAGAAGCTCTTCGTTCCAGTGCTCTTTATCAGTCACAAATTGTAGCAGACCAGCATCTCGGAAACAATCAAGGGCTTCTTCTAGGCAGGGCAGGCCAGCAATAGCTTCGCAGTCTAGACGCATATGGGGAAAGATGCGCCCTTGATCATAAAGAACACAAGAGTAATAGTTGCGTTGCTGATAGCTCCAGAACCGATCAGATGAAATTCTTGGCTTCGAGTATGGGTTCTTGTCGCTGTCAAAGAAGGTGCTGTGTGCAATGAAGCCATTCACATTGAAAGATCCTGGTGAAGTTGCAGTACCTGGAAACCTCGGCAGCCTTGGTTTTGGCTTCTGGACCTGAGGCTTGTGCTCCACAAGATAGTCAAATTGAGGTCCGGGAGCAGGAGGAGGAACCAGAATGGGCCAGCGAACCATGACAGGTTGGCCACGATCAAATGCCAGCTCGATAGTGTGTGGCCTTAGAGGCGGTACAGGAGCATCGACATTGACGTGAGCTGCTAGTGGTACAATGGCTTCAGGTGCAATATTGACTTCAGGTGCATTAGAAGCTTCAGGCTCATTCACTACTGGCGCCATATTGACTTCAGGCGCCACATTTGCTTCAGCCATGACAACGTCATTGGCTTCAGTATTGGTGTTGGTGGCCGCCTCAATGTTATCAACCTCCACTTGAGTAGCTGGAGGGTCGGACACGTTCTCCTCGAGAACAACTTCTTGGTTGGACGGGGGTGTAGCAACATGTTCTTCTTCTTGACGGGGTTCTTCTTGATCATCGGCTGATGCAGCCGGAATGTCTTCAACAGCTTTGGCTTCAGACTCTGAGATGTTCGCAGTTGGAGTGGCTTCAGGAAACACTTGGTGTGATACTGAGTGGTGGTGCTCTTCTCCTTCTGGAACACTTGAAAGAGTGACTTGTGGCCTTGGTCCTTTGCGAAGCCTGCGAAATGCGGGCGACACCTGTGGAGAGGGAGTTGGCTGGGCCTCAAAGTCGTCATCATCAAGCACCGGAGTGGTGACTTGAGTTGGGGGAGTATGCGGCGATTCTTCTTGACGGGGGGAGACTTGAGGGTGATCAGCCCATGAATCATCCTGAGCGATTGGCGTCAATGGACGACCAATGCTGATGAGCTCGCTGTTCGTGAGAATAGGCGATGATACCGTTTGGTGCTCGATCTGAGGAAGGACTTCATCATCATCTACATTGTCTTGGGGACCAATGTCTTCAGCTGTGGTGTGGTCAACAGCTGGATCTTCTTGAGCTTCAGGAGCATCTGTGGTAGCAGGCTCGTGAACTATCAAACAACGTTCTTGGTGTGTGGACGCAGGACAAGCAACTGAGATTGGCTCGACGACAAGGGGCTCTGTGGGAGCAGCCCGATCTTTCTTCTTTGTCTTTCTTTTCTTGGTTGGTGGAGCATCGTCAGTGGTGTTCTTGGACTTGCGCTTTCCAACTTCGGCTTTAGCTGTCCTTGTTTTCTTGAGTTCTGAAGCTACTGTGGGGACCTTTGGCTTCACGCCTGTCATACTGGCGGGGAAGACAATGCGAGGTTCTTCCCGCCTGGATGCTTCAGCTGGGGCCACAGCAGGCTTCTTCTTCTTGGCAGCCATCTTGGGGTCGATGCCAGGACGCCCAAGTGCCTTGCGCTTCTCGGCTTCATTGTAAGCTTGAACACATTTGGCAGCGAGGTGTTTCATGCGCTCTCGTGAACCTTTTGCTTCTTCACGTTTCTTGTGAAATGCCTCCTTGAGCTCATGCATCATTTGCTTGAAGTTTTGGACATCAGTCACACTGAGCTTGGCCATATGATTCTTGAACTGGGCTTTTTCATAGTCAATTTTGTTCTTCAGTTCAACAATTCTCTAAGCTAGAGCCAGCTCAGGAGCAATGGCTCCGTGGAAGGAGACGCTGAGGCCAATTGGGAGCTGAAGATCATCAAAACTAAGGTTTGGGCTGTCAAACCACTCATCAATGAACTTGTTCATGATGTCCACATCAAAAAGGGGAAGATCGTTGCCGATTTCCGCCTCTTGCTTGCTCTTTATCAGTAGCTCGAGAGCATCGTCGCCAAGGTCGTCATCACTTGACAGATCAATGGCTTCGTTCTCATTCCTCAGAACGGCAGCTGGGGTCAGTGCTTGACCAGTAATCTGCATGGGCTTCTTCTTCTTCTCAGTCTTGGAGATGCGAGAAAGATCTTCAGAATGCACACTTGGTGCAGGAGGAGCAGTGGTCACAGGCTTCGCACGCGAAGCTCTTGGTGCAGTGGAGGGCTTTGAAGCCTTGGGTTTCTTCTGCTTCTGTGGTTTTGGCGGAGCAGGCGCTTCATCAGAATCAGCGTCATCTGCAGAGTGCTCCACGGCTGCCCCTTGAACCGCAATGTGAGTGATGAGACCTTCAAGGTTGTAGAAGGGCCCAACAATATTGGGTTCAGCATCGCGTGTCCCATCGGCCCGAGGAGCAGATGGACCAAGGTTGAAGTCTAATCCCAGCGACTTCTTGTTCTTCGCTGCAGAGTCATTGGCAAACTTGTAGTTGCGCTTGAACAGATTGTCTTCACGGCACCATAGCAGAGAAGATGGGTCAGCATTCTCTGGCTGTGGTCCGCGAACCATGCAAGGATATAAGCCTTGAGCAATGGCTTCGGACTTGGACTTGGATTGAAGATTTTTGTATAAGATGTATCCCCAAGGTCGCTTGATGGCATTCTTCTCAGCATACTCAGCAGTGACGAATCTGTACTTGAACCATTCCTCTGCCCAATATCTTCGAATCCACTGGATTCGAGTCTTGCGTTCACCATAGGTTTTCTTCAGGGTGAGTCTTGTACATTTCATACAGATCTGGTGGCAAATCCCTTGAAGTGCCCCCACGGTGTTGTCTGCCTCCCTTCCTTGCTGTTTTTTTGTGGCCATGTAGTTCAGACTGAATGGCTTCAAAACTGTCAAAGGCTTCCGTCTGCTGGTCAGACAAGAACTAGCTTCGGGAGAATTG
The DNA here is from genome assembly GCF_018294505.1 of Triticum aestivum. Lineage (NCBI taxonomy): Eukaryota > Viridiplantae > Streptophyta > Magnoliopsida > Poales > Poaceae > Triticum > Triticum aestivum. Next base: position 132,133,320 of record NC_057805.1, on the reverse strand, counting down.
ATGTGATGCTGTAAGAACTTTGCAAATGAATGCAGACTATGAGAACCAAGGGATTCTCCCACGGACATGTACCTGTGACAGCATTAGAGATGCGAGGGAAGGGGAAGAGGTCATATGCATTCTCAGAAGATTTTGAAGATAAATCAGTTTAGAAGACATTGACCTCATATCACAAAGACATTCACTTTATGTTGGGAGTTGGTTCTAGATTTGTACGAATCCAAGAATAGGTACAAATGAGGAATCTAACTATGTGTGAAGCATAAGTGAATATACTAGGCATATTATGAGATGCAGAACATGATAGATCCAAATTTGTGGCCACAGAAACCACTTTTGGTGAAGAAAGTTGAATCTATCGGATCAAAAAGGCAGTAAAGGTGAGTTTTAATTACCACACGAAGAACTGCTAGACGGAGTAGAGAGGAGGCCGAGCAGTTCGATCTTCCGTGCCCTAACTTGGCGACGGAGGACACCTACGGTGGCGGCGGAGAAGACGATGTCCGCGGTCGGCATGAGGATGGCGTCGGTGAGGTCGCGGCAGCTAAGCGCTTCGTCGCCGACGTCGTCGAGAGCTAGCGGTGGCGCTAGGGTTTGTCTGAGGTGGAGAGGTGGAAGAAGTATTTTTGACCGCAATGTGATGTGTATTTATAAGGAAAGGGACAGCACATCACAATTACGTAGGTGCCCCTCGCGGTTCACATCTGAAGGACACGTGGCGAACATGCAACACATTGGAAGTTGTTCCATGTTCCCACGCACGCCTGGACTGTCGGGTGGTCGTTTCGGCTTCTCCGGGTTTCAGGCAATAAGGATTGAGCATTTAAAACAGATTCAATGTTTGTCTTTGTATCTTCTGCTGACTAGGACGCAGAGAAGACATTCGACGGTTTCAATAGAATGCATATGATTTGGATAGATAGAATTTGAGGTAGAAGCATAGACGAGGTTAGGGTCCGATCACATTCACTTAGTCGAAAAGATTCAAACGAGAAGACTTAGCTATAAGTGAATGCTGTAGAGGACAGAACACAAATATATGTATATATATGAGTAAGACTAAATCAACAGAGTGAAGATCAACATGAAGACAAATCAATGTCGAAGATAAATGAAATGCGAAGACTTAGCAAATGTAACGCCAAATGAAACACTTCAAACAAAAGTTTGGTGGTGGTGTTACCCACCGTATAGGAAGTATTAGACCCAGACACGGCGCACAATTATCGTGGCGCTCCGAAGTCAAATTCCGCATTAATGTATTCACACTCAGTGTGTAAGTCTTCATTGATTGAAGATATACATTACTTCGTGTGTTGCACATCTAAGTCATCAACATGCATAAGTGTTAGGATGTGTGCCTAATCACAGGACATTCGAGGATTCCAAGATATTTAGCTCACACCGCAACTTGCAAAACCTTTTCTCATCCAAGGGCTTTGTGAAGATATCTGCCAATTTCTCTTCAGTGTTGACGTGAATGATATCAATATCTTCCTTCATGACATGATCTCTGAGAAAGTGATGACGAATTTCAATGTGCTTTGTCTTCGAGTGCTGAACCGGGTTGTTGGCAATCTTGATGGCGCTTTCATTGTCACAGTAGAGTGGTACATGTTTCAGATGGATGCGATAGTCCTTGAGTGTTTGCTTCATCCATAGAAGCTGAGCGCAGCAAGATCCAGCAGCAATGTATTCAGATTTAGCAGTGGAGAGCGACACACAGTTTTGCTTCTTTCAAGACCAACAGACAAGTGATCGTCCCAGGAAGTGACATGTGCCTGATGTAGACTTGCGATCCACCTTGTCACCAGCATAATCAGCATCCGAGAATCCAACTAGATCAAACTCTGAGCCCTTTGGATACCATAATCCTAGTGTTGGGGTGTAAGCCAAATATCGAAGAATTCGCTTCACAGCTAAGTGATGTGATTCCTTTGGTGCCTCTTGGAATCGGGCACACATGCAAACACTAAGCATGATATCTGGCCTAGATGCACATAAATAAAGTAAAGAACCAATCATGGAGCGGTATACGTTTTGATCGAACTCTTTACCATTGGCGTCAGGACCCAGATGACATTCGGTTGGCATTGGTGTCGTGTAACCTTTGCAGTCTTGCATTCCAAACTTCTTCAAGCAGTCTTTGAGATATTTCTCTTGAGATATGAAGATGTCGTTGCTCTGCTGATGAATTTGAAGACCATGGAAGAACTTCAGCTCACCCATCATGGACATCTGATGTTGCTCTTGCATCATGTGTCCAAACTCATCACTGTATTTCTGGTTAGTGCAGCCAAAGATAATGTCATCCACACATATTTGGCACACAAATAGTTCACCATCATATGTCTTCGTGAAGAGTGTGGGATCCAGGGAACCAAGTTTGAAGCCTTTGCTCTTCAGGAAGTCTTTGAGTGTGTCATACCAAGCGCGAGGGGCTTGTTTGAGGCCATACAATTCCTTGTTAAGCTTATATACCATATCAGGATGTTTTGGATCTTCAAAGCCAGGTGGTTGTGCAACATACACTTCTTCTTCAATCTTGCCATTGAGAAAAGCACTTTTCACATCCATCTAATGCAAAAGGATGTTATGATGGTTTGCATAGGCTAACAGTATGTGAATGGCTTCAAGCCTAGCCACAGGAGCAAATGTTTCATCGAAGTCTATCCCTTCAACTTGAGTGTATCCTTGAGCAACGAGACAAGCCTTGTTTATGACAACTTGACCATGCTCATCTTGCTCGTTGCGATATATCCATTTGGTGCCAATGATATTGTGCTTACGAGGATCAGGACGCTTAACCAATTCCCATACATTGTTTAGCTTGAACTATTGAAGCTCTTCTTGCATAGCTTGAATCCATTCAGGTTCCATGAAGGCTTCAGCAACTTTCTTGGGTTCTGATATTGAGACAAATGTAAAGTGCCCATAGAAATTTGCTAGCTGTGTTGCTCTTGAACGAGTGAGTGGACCTGGTGCATTGATGATATCAATTATCTTCTCAATCTGTACTTCATTTGCAACACGAGGATGAACTGGACAAATATTTTGCTCTTGCTGATCATTGTCTTCATTTCGAGCATTGTCTTTAGGCTGAGCATTGTCTTCAGGTTGATTAGGTGCAGAAATAATGATTTCCTCTTCACCCTGTGCCTCAGAAGGTATGATCTCTCCAGTTCCCATGAGCTTGATGGATTCTCTAGGTGGATCTTCATCTAGCACATTTGGCAAATGCTCTCTTTGCGAGCCGTTAGTCTCATCGAACCGCACATCCACAGTTTCAACCACTTTATAGTGAAAGAGGTTGAAGACTCTGTAGGAGTGCGAATCCTTTCCGTAACCAAGGATAAAACCTTCATGTGCTTTCGGTGCAAATTTTGAAGTGTGATGTGGATCCTTGATCCAGCACCTAGCACCAAATACTGTGAAGTAACTAACATTTGGCTTCTTACCAGTTAGGAGTTCATAGGATGTCTTCTTCAGAAGCTTGTGAAGATAAACACGGTTGATGACATGGCATGCAGTATCAATGGCTTCGGGCCAGAACATTCTTGGAGTCTTGTATTCATCAAGCATCGTCCGAGCCATCTCAATCAGTGTTTGGTTCTTGCGCTCCACGATGCCATTCTGCTGAGGAGTGTACAGAGCGGAGAACTCATGAGTGATGCCCAATGTATCCAGGTAAAGGTCGAGGCCGGTGTTCTTGAACTCTGTGCCGGTTTTACTTCTGATATGCTTGATCTTGACGCCATAGTTATTCATGGCACGATTGGTGAAGCGTCTGAAGACATCCTACACTTCAGTCTTGTAGAGGATTATATGCACCCACGTATATCTTGAATAATCATCAACAATGACAAAGCCATAGAGACAAGCAGTACTAGTGAGAGTAGAGTAGTGAGTAGGGCCAAATAAGTCCATGTGTAGCAGCTCGAAGGGTTGAGATGTCGTCATGATTGTCTTCGAGGGATGCTTGGCCCTAGTCATCTTTCCAGCTTCGCAGGCACCACATGGATGATCTTTCTTTAACTTGACGCCCTCGATGCCTACGACATGTTTCTTCTTCGCGAGAGTGTACAAGTTCCTCATGCCCACATGTCCTAGCCTCCGATGCCAGAGCCATCACTCTGAAGCCTTTGCTAGAAGACATACGGCCAGCTGTGGTCCTGCTGAGAAATCTACCATGTACAAATCATATTTCGATACCCTTCAAAGACTAGAGACTTGTCAGATTCCATTAGTACAAGGCAACGATATTTTCCAAATATCACAATCATGTTCAAGTCACAAAGCATTGAGACAGACATTAAGTTGAAACCAAGGGATTCAACAAGCATCACTTTATCCATGTGCTGATCCTTTGAGATTGCAACTCTACCTAGACCCAATACCTTGCTTTTACCAGTGTCAGCAAATGTGATGTGACTCTTGTCAGATGGACGTAAGGTTGAGTCCATGAGAAGACTTCGATCACCAGTCATATGATTAGTGCATCCACTGTCCATAATCCATTCTGAAGCATGAGGTGTCATACCCTACAGTACAGTTAGGTGGATAGGCTTCACCAAGAGTATTGTGAAGCATAAACATTTGATGCACAAGAGGATTATCAAAGCTCAGATCAAGGTTAGGACTGATAGGATGATTGGCAAGCGATCCAGGAACAAAATACATAGTGAGACCATTTTGGCATTTTATCTTGTGCCCCACAAGATGTTTTAGGTCCCCAGCAATAGCATCGGACGCCTTTGATTTCCGGCTGGAGACCTTTCCCTGCAAAAGAAAGTTAATTCTTCTTAACCACCCACATCTTCAGGGGTGGCTTAGAAGCAATGAGTCTAAGTGCAGCATCTGAGAACTACGGCTTTGGAGCCCTAGCAAATAGCCTTGCTGGAGATGAATGATACTCATATGAATAAGCAGAAAAGTTCTTAGTTTTATGAACATAGTGGTTTGAAGAAACACGCTCATATTCATAAGTCTGAGTATGATTTCCCTGCAAAACATTGGCGTTAGGGTGACTCAGGTGAGTCCTCTGTCTGTATGAAGCCTTTGGACCATATGAAGCCTTTGGTCTGGGGTTTGTCTTCTTCCCTTGTGGTGTCATGATGACATTCACAGGAAGATTCTCAAGACACCTTTTGGGCACCCAGATCTTCTTCATAGGTGGTCCATTCCAGTATTTAGTACCAATGTACCTGGCAAACACTTCACCTTTGTGATTCTTAAACAGTTTATAGTTTGCATCAAAGGATTCATCAATGATAACTGGGTTAGCACAAGTGAAGCCAGATAAGGTGGATGGATCCACTGAAGGTCCCTTTGCAGCAACCCATGTGGTTTTGGGGTACTGCTAGGCTTCCAGTAAGAACCATCAACATTCATTTTCCTCTCGAACCCAACACCCTCTTTCCTAGGGTTTCAGTTCAGAATCTACTTTTTGAGGACATGGCACAATGTCTCATGCCCTTTGAGACTTTTGTACATCCCTGTCTCAAGCAATGTCTTCAACCTAGCATTTTCATCAGCAATAGTAGTGGCATCCTCAGTAGAGCGGTTAGTTACCACATCAACAGTTGAAGATATTGCACCAGTAGCAGCAGTAGAACATTCAGCAACAGAAGTAGCGTTATCATGCTCAAGGCATTTTACACATGGTGGTTCAAATCCTTCCTGAGCGGGACTGATCTGTTGAGCGCGAAGTGACTCGTTTTCTTTTTGAAGATCTTCATGAAATGCTCTCAATTTCTCAAGTTCTTGCTTCCTTTGAAGATAATCATAGGAAAGCTTTTCATGAGTTGTTGAGAGTGTTTCATGACGACTTTCAAGTTCCTCATACTTAACACGAAGATTTTTTATGTCTTCAATTAAGGACTGAGATCGGGTCATTTCCGCGTCCAACAGGTCATCGCTTTTGTCTAACAGTTTTTGAATATGTTCCATAGCTTTCTGTTGTTCAGCTGCAATTTTAGAAAGTGTTTTGTAGCTGGGTTTGGATTCACAATCAGAGTCATCTTCACTTGATGTTTGAAAGTAAGCATCGCGTGAGTTTACCTTGGCACCACGTGCCATGAAGCAGTAGGTGGGAGCGGAGTCGTCCTTGTCATTGGCATTAGTGTTGGTGACGCAGCCATTGTCTTCAGTGTTGAAGATGGACTTGGCAACGTAGGCTGTGGCTAGAGCCAGACTTGCAACACCAGAGTCGAACTCCTCCTCAGACTCCACCTCCGCCTCCTCAGAAGCAGGCTCCTCCTCTGAATCCATCTCCTTGCCAACAAAAGCACGAGCCTTGCCAGATGAGCTCTTCTTGTGTGATGAAGACTTGGACGAAGACTTGGAAGAAGACTTTGAGGGTTTCTTCTTCTTCTTGTCATCAGAATCATATTCCTTGCTCTTCTTCTTTTTCTTGTTCTCATTGTCCCACTGTGGACACTCAGAGATGTAGTGTCTAGGTTTCTTGCACTTGTGACATGTTCTCTTCTTGTGGTCATGAGTGGAAGCTTCATCATTTCTTGAGCTGGATCGTGAAGACTTTCTGAAGCCTTTCTTCTTTGTAAATTTCTGGAACTTCTTCACAAGCATAGCAAGCTCCTTTCCAATGTCTTCAGGATCACCAGAACTGCAGTCAGATTCTTCTTCAGATGAGGAAACAACCTTTGCCTTCAAAGCGCGGGTTCGGCCATAGTTGGGACCATAGATATCTCTTTTCTCCGATAGCTGAAACTCATGTGTGTTGAGCCTCTCAAGTATGTCAGACGGATCGAGTGTCTTGAAGTCAAGGGCGTTCTTGAATCATCAGGGCTAGGGTGTCAAATGAGCTGCCAAGTGATCTCAGGAGTGTCCTGACGATTTCATGCTTGGTGATTTCAGTGGCGCCGAGAGCATGAAGCTCATTCGTGATGTCAGTGAGGCGATCAAACGTGAGCTGGACATTCTCATTGTCGTTTCTCTTGAAGCGGTTGAAGAGGTTGCGAAGGACACTGATCCTTTGATCTCTCTGGGTTGAGACGCCTTCGTTGACCTTGGAGAGCCAGTCCCAGACTAGCTTCGACGTTTCTAGACCACTCACACGGCCATACTGTCCTTTGGTCAGATGACCACAGATGATGTTCTTGGCAGTAGAATCCAGTTTAACGAACTTCTTGACATTAGCAGGGGTGACACCTTCACCAGTCTTGCGAACACCGTTCTTGACAACATACCATAGATTGAAATCAATGGCTTCAAGATGCATGCGCATCTTATTCTTCCAGTAGGGGTAATCAGTGCCAGCGAAGATAGGGCACGCAGCGGAGACTTTGATTATCCCTGCAGTCGACATAGCTAAAACTCGAGGTGGTTAAACCGAATCACACAGAACAAGGGAGTACCTTGCTCTGATACCAATTGAAAGTGCTAGTTATCGACTAGAGGGGGGTGAATAGGCCATTTTTATGAAAGTCTTCAAAACATGGAAGTTTCGAAGACAAACAATATAAATGAATCTATTAACATGCAACGGAAGGTAGACTACACTAGGCAAGCCATAGTCAAGTATTCAATGAAGTAAAAGCACGAAGACTATTAGCAGCTAGGCGGTATGGATCAGGATGAAAGATAATATGAAGCCAATTAGAACAAGTAGTCACACAGTGAAGTCAAATAGATTATGCAAACATGCAATGACTTCACGAAGACAAACTGTAAGAAAAGAGAAGGGAGAGATGGAACCAATTGCTTGGTGAAGACAAGGATTTGTTGGACCAGTTCCAGTTGCTGTGACAACTGTACGTCTGGTTAGGGAGGCTGAGATTCAACTCAGAAGACCACGTTTTCACCTTATTCCCCTTGAGCTAAGGACACCCAGTCCTCGCCCAATCACTCTGGTAAGTCTTCAAGGTAGACTTCCGAACCTTCACAGACTTCGTTCACTGGTGATCCACAATGCCTCTTGGATGCTAGAACGCGACGCCTAACCGGCTGGAGGATTCACAGTCCTCAAGTGTAACAAGTCTTCAGGTCACGTGGACAGAAAGACTTTAGTGATGCCTAACACTCTTTGGCTCTGGGTGTTTTGGGCTTTGTCCTCGCAAGGATTTATCTCTCTCAAAAGCTTCGGAGGTGGGTTGCTCTCAAACGACAAAAGCCGTGCACTAACTCTGAGCAGCCACCAATTTATGGTGTAGGGGGTGGGATATTTATAGCCACTAGGCAACCCGACCTGATTTGTCCGAAATGACCCTGGGTCACTAAGGAACTACACGTCTTCCAACGGTCAGATTTCAAACACACGCGGCAGCTTGACTTGGGCTACAAGTAAAGCTGACTAATCCAGCTCTGGATAAGATTTGCTCTCATTGTCTTCGCTCGAAGACATAGGATTTGGTTGAGCATCACTTCAGTCACTCTGACTTTGTTCACTTGGACCCCCACTTAACAGTACGGTGGTTCCTATGACTTAACAAAGAAGAAAAGGAAACTACGAAACAACTATGTCTTCGCACTTCATAGTCTTCACGTGAATGTCTTCTCGAGTCATAAGCTTCGATGTGATTGTCTTCACATACCACCATTGTCTTCAATGTCTTCATACATTTTTAGGGCTCATCTCCGGTAGGTAAACCGAATTAATGAGGGACTACTACCTGTGTTATCCTGCAATTCTCACAAACACATTAGTCCCTCAACCAGGTTTGATGTCAATACTCCAAAACCAACTAGGGGTGGCTCTAGATGCACTTACAGCTTCACGCTTGAAGCTTTTGGTGTAGCAGAAGATTTTGAAGCCTTTGCTTTCTTCTTTGGCTTCAGGGGCTCTGGAACTTCAGGATGTTCCTCTTCCTCAGGAGCTTCTTCAACGGTGGCCCTTTGAGCGGCAATGTGTGTGAGAAGCCCATCAAAGCTATTGAAGGGGCCAAGGAGATTCTGTTCAACTTCTCGACTGCCATCTGGCCTTGGAGCAGCTGGACCTGGGTTGAAGTCAATCCCAAGGTCCTTCTTGTTTGGAGCTGCTGAAGCCTTAGCAAACTGATGGTTGGCTTCAAACAGGTCATCCTCACGACACCATCGAAGACTGGATGGGTCGGCAATCTCAGGCATTGGGCCTCTGAGCATGCAAGGAAAGAAGCCTTTGGCAATGGCTTCAGCTTTTGTCTTGGGGTGAAGCTTCCTTTACACAATATCCGCCCAAGGAGGTCTGACAGCATTCCTATCAGCACACTCTAGAGTCACAAAGTGATAATGGAACCATTGTTCTACCCAATATCTTCGAATCCATTGGACTCTGGACTTGCGCTCACCATAGGTTTCCTCTGGGTCAGATTTGTATTGCTCATATAGATCCAGTGGCAAGTCCAAGGCAGTGTTGTTACGGTGCTGCCTACCACCCTTCTTTGCAGATTTGCCAGATGCCATTGGATTTAGACTGAAAGGCTTCACAACCGTTTTTGGCTTCCGGCAACTGGTCAGACAAGAACTGGCTTCAGGAGACTCAGTATGATGCTATAAGAACTCTGCAAATGAATGCAGACTATGAGAACCAAGGGATTCTCCCACGGACATGTACCTATGACAGCATTAGAGATGCGAGGGAAGGGGAAGAGGTCATATGCATTCTCAGAAGATTTTAAAAATAAATCAGTTTGAAGACAACGACCTCACAGCGCGAAGACATTCACTTATGGATGTAAGTTGGTTCCAGATTTGTACGAATCCAAAAATAAGCACAAGTGAGGAATCAAACTAGATGTGAAGCATTCATAAGTGAATGTACTTTGCAGAATATGAGATTCAGAATAGACAAGATCCAGATTTGGAAGTGAAAAAACAACTTTTGGGAGGATGTGGATAGTTCAACAGATCAAATAAACGGTAAAAAGTGAGTTCTTATTTACTGCATGAAGAACTGCTAGACGAGAAAGATGGAGGCTGAGTAATCCAATCTCCCGCGCCCTAACTTGGTGGTGGAAGACATCTACGGCGGCGGCGGGGGAAGATGTCCGCGGCCGGTGTGAAGAAGACATCAGAGAAGTCGCGGCAGCGAAACGTTTCGTCTCCGGCGATGACGGAAGCTAGCGGTGGCGCTAGGGTTTGAGCGAGACGGCGAGGGGAGAAGGAAATAATGACTGCAGGGGCGGAGTATTTATAAGAAGGAGGGTTTGCATAGTGTAATTACTTAGGTGCCCCTGATGGTTCACATCTGAAGGACACGTGGCAAGCACGCAACTGATTGAAAGTTGTGCCACGACCCCACGCGCGCCTGGTTTGTCGGGTGGTCATTCCGGCTTCTCCGGTATTCAGGAAAAATGATAGAGATAATAAAAGCAATTTTAAATGTGTGTCTCTGTATCTTCAGCTGACAAGGACTCAGTGAAGACAATCGACACGTGTCAATAGAATGCATATGAAGAGACAGAGAGAATTTGAGAGATAAGCACAGAGGGGGTTAGGGTCCGATCACATTCACTTAATGTAGAAAATGGCAACTTGAAGCTATAAGTGAATGCTGTTGAGGAGATATATATATATATATATATATATATATATATATATATATATATATATATATATACTCCTAATGGAGTAGTTGGTAGTCTCGCTTCCAAGTTTTTTTCCGTCCCACCTCCCATGTATTTTTGTACCTCCTCCCACCTTCGCTGGTTTTTTTTCGTAGATTTTTTTTTGTCCCCTCCCTCCACTTCATCGGTTTATTTTCGCGTCAGAACTTTCCATACTGGCGCAAGTTATTCAGTAATGTAGAATCAATCACGAACAATCTCTAAATATCAAATCTAAATTAATTAACCTTACCTTAAATCACTCAATCACATTAATTAGAAAACAAATAATTGATTTTCAGAAAAATCGCTGAATCACATTAACCTTACCTTAACTCACGGATGGTAATCAATCTGCAAACAAAGGAAACAATACATCGAGGGAGCAGTAAATAAACTCCCTTTCTTATGACATGTATATGATCTTCCCTTCCCTCTCCGTTGTCGAGCGTTCTTGATTCTCGAGGCCGAAGCTTGGGCTGTGTCACTGGGTCGCGACGGTGCCGGAGGACGAGGACGGCGAGGCCGGGTACCGCGGCACCGCGTTGGCCGTGGCTGGTGAAGGGGGCGAAGAAGGGCGGCTTCCCTGGCCCTGGCTGTGGCCGTGGCCCTAGGAGTTGATGCGGTGGAAGCGGCACTTGAAGGACCCGACGTCGATGGCCGGCGCGCAGACGCACTTGGAAGCGGCACTTGAAGGACCCGGCGTGGGTGGCCGGCGCGGAGAGAGAGTGTGTGTGAGGATTTGATGGTAAAAAAGTCGCCAATGTCATTTGATATGTATGAGAATATTAATATTGAACTCTTAAAGTTAATGTGGCCCCGTTGCAACGCACGGGCGTTCTTCTAGTATATATAGGGTAGCACTATTCTGATCCTGGGATTAGAATAGTTATTCTGATCACAATGTGGCTATACAGGGTTGATTCGGTGTTTCTGAGACCCAGAAAAGGAAAAAGATCAGCGCCAGAACGACCCATTAGCACATTCCCGAACGGCCTAAAAAACCACCCACGACCTTCCCTGTTCGCACTCGTCTATAACCTCCCCCGATTCCAGCCGGCTTCCTCCCTCGCCCCACCGCCGACCTCCACCCGTGCCCCGTCGCTGCCCCGCGCTTCCTCCCTCACTTCCCCGGCGCCCCGCGCTTCCTTCCCCGCCGTGGCGGCCCTTCCTCCCCCGCCTTCGTGTGCTTCCTCCCCCACACCCCCGCCTCCCAGGTGCCCGCCACCGCGCTACCTCCCAGACCTCCCCGCCACTGCGCCACAACCTGAACCCTGACCTCCCTATCGCCGCCATGTCTGCACCCCGCCTCCTCCACCGCCACCGGAGTTCCACCTCCCAAGGCGCCTCCTCCCTCGAGCCCCGATGCGCGTGACCCACCGGGCGCTGCACCTGCATCTCGCTGCTCCACTCCCCAGCTGTCGGCGAGCCATCCGCCACACTCCTCGAACGCCGGCGCGCCATCCGCCCCGGGCCGCTCCCCGTCCGAAACCAGGACCCCCCGTTTCTCTTCCCTTGGTCCGGCCTTCCATCTTCTCGCTGCCGCGGCGCCTCTGTCCTCCTCTCCGGTGGCTGTAGGTGAACAAAACGGGTGTAGACAAAGCAAACACATTCGTTCTATCTACTCTTGATTTTCTTGGGGCGTTTGGATAGCACTCATCAGGCAGGTCGAACAAAATTCTCGTGGAAGGTCGGACAAGATTGTTGGAATTCCTCTTGCTTTTTTAGAACAGCTTCAATAATAAAAAACTATCATAAAATAAATAAAAAAGTTCAAGAATATGTAACACGATAGAAATATTCGTGTATGAAACTGATATGTACAAAGAAAACTATCATATGTGTCCTTTATGCGATTTAAAAAATCAACTCCTGGAAGTTTATATGTAAAAAAGAAAAAACCACTTTAAGAAAAAAAACCAATTAATTTTTTTTACCACAAATACTACAGAAATTTACCAAAAAAATCCCCCATTTAAATAAAATAAAAACAAGAACTTCAAATTGAAACAATAACAAAATTGAAAGTAAATGGAAAATAATGTTTTGTGTTTACTAAAAACGAAGAAGTTCAAATTGAAATACAATGAAAGTCCAAATTTAAAAATAGAGAAGTTCACTATTTAATAAAAACGGATTTACCCGGATCCACAAAAAAACCTTGAAGTTCAAATTTAGGAAATGGGGTGGATCGGCGTCCGTTTGAATTTTTTCCTTTTAAATAACAAATTAAAAAATATTTTTGAAAAACAAAATATAAGAAGGTCAAACTACAATAAAAGAGAAGTACAACGTTTAAAAACATGAAAATTGAATGATTCTAAATACCAGGAAGTTCAAAAATAAAAAAAACTAAACTTTTATAAATGGAATTGTTTTCCCATTTTGCAAAAAAGTAAAACGAGAAGTTGAAATTAAATTAACAGAGTGGTTGGATGTTCATAAAAAATAAAAAAAACCTTGTTTTTAAAACGAAAAAACACACGAATAAACCAAGAAGTCTAGTTCAAAATAACTAAGAAGTTGCATGATGTTTATTACAAAACTAGGATATTTCCTGTTACAAATGAAAAACAGCAAGAAGTCCAAATTGAAACAACCAGGAAGTTCAATTCAGAAAATAGAATAGTTCAACGTATATGAAACACACAGATTTTCCTCGGTACTAAATAATAAACCAAGAACTTCAGTTTTAAAAAACGGAGCAGTTCGATATTCATTACAAAAACTCAAACTTTTCCCATTACTAACGGATAAACCAAGAAGTTCAGTTGGAAATAACGAAGAAGTTCGTCATTTATTAAAAAAAACTCCAATTTCTCCGATTTCTAAAAATACACAAAGAGGTTCAAAAGTTGCAAAAAATGGAGTAGTTTGATGTCTATAAAAAATTTAGATTTTTTTCCGTTGTTAAAGGGTAGCGTATTTCTTTCATTTTAAATTATTTTGGAGCAATTCAATTTTAAAAATAAAATCAATAATTTCATATTATAAAAAGGAAATAGTTTGATGTATACAACAAAGTCAAATTCTTCTTCTTTCTATGCAAAATTAACGTATGAAGTTCAATTTAAAAAACGTTATATGATGTTTATTTAAAAATCATTTTTTCTTTTAAAAGAATAAAACTAGAAGTTCAAATTATAAAAGCAGAGAAGTTTAGAGCTTATAAAAAACTAGGATTTACATGCTCAATTTTGATGAGTGCTTTAGGAGTTAGGGCCAAAACAAGCAGAAAGCAGTTCAAATAGATGGCGCGTGTTTCATATGAGAAAAAGTTGAATAAAAAGGCAAAGTCCAAAAAATTTGTTGCTAGAATTTAAAATCCTCGGCCGTAGAAATTTAAAAAATTCTTGTGAGAGAGGTTGAACAAAAATACGTGACGGAAGTTCAAGGTGAAAAGAGCGGGAAGTTCAACTACTACACGAAATGTGTTTCATAAGATAATAAAGGAATACAAAACTAAAAGCCTAAAAGGTTTGTTGCAAGAAGTTCACGTGCTCCACCCTGCACGGTTCAAAAACTATATTTACGAGACCTCCGTCGTTCATTTACATGTTGTTTTAAAAGGCAAAAAACAACGTTGTTTTGCCAATTTAAAAACTGCTCTCAAAGGGCAAAGAATTTGTAACACATGTCTACATGAAAAACATGCAGCTATTCATAAGCTTTCCACCGGTATATTATGTGCCACATTTCGATGAACGGTTTAAAATTTTAATATATACCATTTAAAACATGTTTTTATGTATTAAAAAAATTCTTATCTATTGAAAGAAGTTCATAGTGAAAACAACGAGAAGTTCAAGTACTGCAAGGAATGCATTTGAGGTGAGAATAAAAGTATAAAAAATTAAAAGCTTAAAAGGTTTGTTGAAAGAAGTTGAAGTGCTCTGTCCGGGGAAGTTCAAAAATTCTTGCAAGAGGTTCACCTTGTATTTCCATGTTCGAAAACACAAAAGAGAAGTCATTTTTTGCATTTTAAAATAATTCTCTCAATCCACAAAGAAGTTCAGTTATTATTTGGGAGCAATTTATTTCAAAAAGAAAAAATTAAAATTACAAAAATGGAAAAAGTTCATGTACTACATGGTGTGTGTTTAATATGACAAAAATGAATTAAAAGCCAAGGTCCAATTTTGTTGTTGTTATAAGTTCAAGTCCTCGGTCGGAGAAAGTTAAAAAATTATTGTGAGAGAGGTTTGTACACATTTGTGTAACACTGACGAATGACTGAGAAAATTACAAACGAAAATACGTCACAAAAGTTCAACGTGGAAACAAAAGGAAGTTCAACTACTACACTGAATGAATTTCAGATGAAAACTTTTAAAAACGTCGCGAGTATGAAAAAATAGTCAGCATGGGAAAGTTGTGTGTTTACAACAGCTTCCCATCGGTATATCACTTGCTCAATTCCGGTGAGTGGATGGAGAGCTACGAGCAAAAAAAAGCCCATGAAAAACAGAGTGAAGTTCAAGTAGACATGCCGAGAAGTTCAAGTTCTTATAGTATCATCCCTGAGTGAAGTTCAAGTAGACAGAGTGAAGTTCAAGTGGACATGCCGAGAATTGTTTCGCGATAAAGGCAGACCGCATGATCTGGCCGTTTTCAAAATTACTTGAAAACGGCTAGGAATCAGAGAAAACCATCTACATGAAAAAGTTTCGCTTTTTCCGTAGCTTTTCAACAATATATTATTTTACCAATTTTGACAAAGTTCGTAGAAATTATGGCCAAAAAATGTTTTTAGCCATTTTCGAAATTGACTTAAAACCGTAAAGAATTGGGAGAAACAATATATACCAATTTTTTTTGAATTTCCTCAAGCTTTCCGACGCGATATCATTTGCTGCATTTGGACGTACGGTTAAAAATTAACTCGAAAATACGAACTTGGTGGAACTTGGATAGTTTTCTAAATTACTTTTAAACCATTCAAAATTAGAAAAACTTTGAACATGAAAAAGTAGCGCATTTTCATAAGCTTTCCAACGCCACGTCATTTGCCTCAATTGGATTAGCCATTTAGGAATGACATCAAAAATACGAACTCGGCTGTTCGGTTTGCGAAATTCTATAATTTTTCAAATTACTCTTTAACCACATGGAATTAGAGAAAACTTTCTATATGTGGAAGGAGCGGATTTGCAGCATCTTTCTAACACCGTATTATTTCCCTCATTCCTATAAACGGTTTAGAAATTGGATCGAAAATACGGTTCACATTTTTTGTATGAAGAAAAAATGGTTTTCAAAATTGCTCTTAAACGGATTTATAATGATAAAGTAGTGTATATATATATATATAGACACACACACATAAATACTATTCTGATCACGGAATCAGAATAATATTCTGATCACAACATGAACTTCCTGAGTTACACAACCTGAACTGCCCTTTGTAGAAACCCGACCTTCGGGCTATCTTTGCAACCATGCCTTCCCCCACGAATTTTTCTGGTCAGTCGTGTTATTTGTGGTGTAAGTGTAATCCAAATAACCATGCTAGCATCTAAATGGTCGTTTTGATTCAGAATTTAGCATTTTGGCAGATTTGCTCTCGGGACGGATGAACTTGTGTTTGTTCACAAGTTTAATGCATGCACTGGATGTTCTCGAACCTCTAACATGATGGGAATTGGGTATAGGTACGAGTTTCATGAAAAAATTGTTGTTAATTTCAACGGATTTGATTTTGGGTTTGTGTTCTTCGTCCGCAGGAGTGGTTTCCGCCGCTTCTTTCGATTTGGCGTTTTTCTGTGAAGATAGGCGGTAAATTTGCTTGTAGTAGTGAGATTGAATCCTTCATACATTGTTAATTTGGTTGGGCAGGCCCATACACTCTGAAATCGGGCGATTGGATCTCGTTTTCGTCCGCCTTGGTTGGTTCTTCGATGAGACAGCATGGTGGCGCATCGTTTTGATGTTAGGGGGAGTAGGATATCGTTCAAGGTCGCGGACTCACAAGTTGTAGTCACCCAAGTGATTAAATCTAGAAACCAAATTCGATAGTGTGTATTTTTTCAATCATTCTATGATCTGTTTTACAAGTTGGACTTATATATCTTTTGTGTTAGAACTGCTGTCGTTTTTATGCATGTTTTTAGGTGATGCTGCTATACGATCTGTTCGGTTGGTGTTGTTATAAAAATGTTGTGTATGTTTTTTTGTTTTTCACAGTACTCATATGTGTAAATGTGGAGCTGTCCATAGACACACGCATCCTCATTATGTTTAATCTATCTTCGGGGATGGTTTTTTGGATCGTCCACGGTCTGTAGTGGAAGTTGGAGTTCTATGGTACCAGTGATTGAATTTCTGGCTTTCCACATTGCAAGGCGGTGCAGCATTGTGCTCTATTTTTTTTGTAATTTTATATTTTTTGAATTGGTTTTGAGTTTGTCCCGTGGGCAACCATGGGATTAGTCCCAAGTATGCACACATAGTTTTTTATTTTTTGTAACATGTTTGCATACTTCGAACAGTGGTAGCACTTCAGTACGTATTTAACCTGAACTTACTAGATTTTTGCTCTTGTATAATTTGCTTTTTCTTTGACATGTTCATCTGATGTTTTTTCAAACCCCCGAACTTCTGTGTCTTTACAATTTGAACTTCACCAATAAAATTTGATAAAAAATTTGGATTTTAAATATTTAATCAGTGAAAACCGCATTGCGTTCTGTCAAAACCTATCGCGCAGCAATGCGGTAGCGCGAGGCCGAGACAGGAACGAACTGGAGCAGGCGACGACACGGTGTGCCGTGTCGTCACATGCAGAGGCCAGTCCGTCACATCCGTGACCCCGTTATATATCTTAGGGGTGTGGCTCTGGGGTGCGTGAGGTGGGGGTGGAAACAGGATAACCGCATTGCGTCCTGTCAAAACCTATCGCGCAGCAATGCGGTAGCGCGAGGCCGAGCCGGGGGAGGGGGTCGGGACCCCCTCCCGTCCCCCTGCGAGGCCGAGACAGGAACGAGCCGGAGCAGGCAATGACGCGGTGTGCCACGTCATCGCATGTGGACGCGAGTCCGTCACATATGTGACCCAACTATCTATCTTAGGGGTGTGGCTCTGGGGTGTGTGCGGTGGGGGTGGAAACAGAATAACCGCATTGTGTCCGGTCAAAACCTATCGCGCAACAATGTGGTAGCGCGAGGCCAAGCCGCATGTGTACTTTGTGTGTAGGTGAATTTTGAACTTTTATATTGTTTCTAAGCTATGTATTTTAGTTAGATATGGACTTCATATGTTTTTGTATTAGAACTTCTTCTTTTTTGTTTCTTAGTGTTTATTTATTCATATGCCTTACTTCGCAAGATAGTGTACTTGAACTTCTGTTATTTATTATTTGAACTTCTTCTTTGTTTGTAATTGCTTACTTTGTGTATGTATTTTTATTTTCCTTTGGTAGTGTACTTGACCTTCTGTTTGCTTTCAATTGTTGGTTATAAGGGATACCAGCAGATTGTTATTTTGATCTTATCTTTTTAAATCAGATGCATTCAAATGGTCAAATGGTGCATTCGTTTTTGTGCAGATGTATTTACTTTGTAGTGGCTGGGGGGTAAACCTGTAATTAATCCTGACGCTCGAACACTTGCTATAGAGAGGCATTTACTGTCGGGCTCGCTCGCGCACCACCTGTCAGAAAGCACTGCCCCATGTTGCTCGCTCTCTTCGCTTGATAGTGTACTTGAACTTCTGTTATTTATTTTTTGAACTTCTTCTTTGTTTGTAAGTGCTTATTTGTGTATGTACTTTTCTTCGCTTGGTATTATACTTGACGTTCTGTTTGCCATCAATTTTTGGTTTTAAGGGATACCAGCAGATTTTTTATTAGATCTTAAATTCTTTAACATATGCATTCAAGGTGCATTCATTTTTCAAGAGATGCATTTACTT